>NW_027249371.1:0-229531 GCF_030848795.1 Temnothorax nylanderi | reverse complement strand
TTAGCTCGCTCGATCGACAGCGATTTAGTTGGTTGCACTCTTCGCGTGAAAATAAATAATGCAGTAATTGTGAGCATTATCGCGCAGTTGCGTCGAAAACATCTGCGTAAAAGTGAAATGGCCAGAATTGCCATTGCCCATTACCAATTCAATTTCACCATATTTGTTCGGTTTCTTTCGAGATATACCTATATACGCTAGGAAATTATAGCGCAGATAACACACGCATCGACGACTGTTGTGTGACACGGAAGATACCAGGTACCTAATTCTTGCATAATTCTTATGTAAGTCACTGCCGATGGTGATGGTATATACGGCATAATCGCGAGTGTGGAATACATAATTGTATACGAGCGTTGAAATTAATACGTATATTACGCGTTGTCATAAATTCTTGGTCATACGCGGAAAGCGATGATTCAGAAAGAGCCCGCGTGCCGTGTACCTTTTGCGAAGATTCGAATGAAAATTGTTGGAAAGGGACGAGAGAAAGAGTCCAGGGGAAAGACGAAAAAACGAGTCACAAATTAGACACAAGTGCGGAGAAAAGGCTAAGAAGAGTTTTGGCTCCCCCCTACTTGCAAGTCACTGTTTTCATTAGAGATCTTTTTCGTATCTATACGTTAGCGGTTTCGCGCAGCAAAATGCTCGAATAAAATCTCTGAAAAAAAGGTCCACAATGGGAAAATCGAGGTAACCCTTTTACGATCAAGCATATTAATTTTAGACAGTTTAAAATAATGAGGCTTAAATGCAACGAGGACATTTCTCTATAACGATACTCCTAGTATCACGAGAAGTCGCAAGCTATTTGTAAACCAAAGCAGAGATTAATAAAACTTAAACGTTCGAGCTTTATCAATTTTTCTTTTGCTTTCACTTTGCGCTAATGAGATATTCTTAAAAAACGAAATTTGTTATACATAATACACGTTACTGTGTGCTATAAGTTGTACTGTATACGTAAAACTCACGTGTTGTTTATAGGATTGAAAGGATACTTGGCACATATACTTGGTGAGTTAAATCCATTCTCGCAAGAATGATATTCGTACAAGCTGGCAATGGGTGCAAAGAATTGCGCGCAATTTCTGTCGAGAGCAAACATCAAAGCAATCTGTTCCGAATTGATTGATTCTCGAGAAGCGATAATTAACAGCCTGGAATTTCGACGATGTTTCACGTCGAACGAACGGACGCAAAATCTAGCTAACGCACCTATGGCAATTTGGAAGGTTGTGTTGCCGCTTTATACTACCTAGTCCCTGACCTAACCTATTGGAAAACGCGAATCGCAAAGTTATCAGAGCGTGCGCCCGGCTGTTTTGCGACCGTTTACTCACGTTTTGATTTTATAATAACAATTATAAAAGCGCTGCGCATTGAGCCGTTCTACGATGACTGTAGTAAATCGAATTCCATCTCTGTATATGAAGAGAGAGAGAGAAGAGAGAGAGAGAGAGAGAGAGAGAGAGAGAGAGAGAGAGAGGAGAGAGAGAGAGAGAGAGACAGAGAGAGAGAGACAGAGAGACAGAGACTCTTTCGCCGCATTTAACTGCGTGTTGCGGATTTTGCTTTTGAAACGCGTTGGAATCTCTAAAAGGCCGCTTTGGATGTATATAATCCGTTTATTTAAGCCGCATATTTTGCAAAAGCGCAATGTATTTAGACTTTGAGATTCGCACGGTTGACGCTTGAATACCGGGGATGCGTTTTCAAAATAAATGGCTCGAGTATCACGAATCATGGATACTTTGGCAAAAATGCTTTATGCGACAATCGAGCGCAACAAAATCGACATGTTGATTTTAAATATAAAGAGTTACTTATAATGTAATATTTATACTTGAACGGTGTCTTTATTAATTAATCTTTTATGTGTGCTAGATCAACATGTTACTTTGTCAGATTCATACGTCGCGCTTTTTAAATAAATCCGTCGCGATGTGTGTGTGTGTGTGTTGTGTGTGTGTGTGTAATCAGTATCACAATTACACACTTGTGTAATTGGTTTGTTAAATAAAATTAATTGTTAAAAACCATCAAAATTCTTGCCTAATAATCGACCGTAATTACACAGTATAATAATTACCATGTTTGTTACCATGTATCACCCAAGCAACTTGCCTCACTATTTTGTCATATCTGGGGAAATACGCGAGATATTACAGCTGGCGATAATCATGGCACTATCTTGTACAAGCGTTCGGATAAGCAGATAATACGAAAACGTTTTGCACGATTTACGATATGTTTTGTAACGGTATTTTGTTAACGTCCGCGCGACACATTACTCACAATCAGTAAAATATTGTGATATTAGGGAAGTTGTTGCGCTTGTTAATAAAATAATAAACGACAATCTCTGATATCGATAACGTAAATAAGTCATTATGTGAAATATAATTATATATGCGGATTATAATTATAAATCATTGAAACACAAAATTTTGAATTTTGTCATGTTAAGTATTAATTAACTAGGCATAAATTTTACAGTCTTCTCTCTCGAAAGAAATTATCAAGAAGCATGGAAGCTTTACCGTCGTAAAATAACATTGGATATACATCCAATCCTTTGATAGATTTTTGTTTTTAAAAATATTTTTGTACATGAATGTTTTAATATATCGTAAGGTCTTACATTTCCTTATTTAAATATAAAATATTAAATAAAAATTTACAGTGAAATAATTGATCTTTACATTTCATATTTTTTTATACCTAATACTTTCTATTTTTTAAATATGCTGGAAATATGATTTGATGCCATTATTACGCGCGCCTTTAATGTTAAATATAATTATAACAAGTAGCCGAATAACAAATATATAACCGAATTTAGCGTTTTGTTCGAATAGTACAAAGCAAAATGTACTTTGTGGCATTTTAAATTAGTATTTTTATATCATTACGCGTCATATTCAAATGACACAGCGTAAAATATTTACGGTTTTAGAATACATGTATATATAATATTGCGTATGAAATATTTTATGAAAGTACACTCGATTCTACTACCGTCTATATAACGTAAATATATTACGATTCGCTGTGTAAATAAATATTGAGCGCGGTAGAACACAAAGGTATACTCGATAGCAGCTGTAGATGCAGATAATGTAAGCCCGATAGTGCATCAACCCGTCAAGCCATCCATGCTAATCGATCTCGTTGGTATTATATACATGCACGCGTTTACATAACCGACTAGTTTCCATACATATATATGTATGTCAATAGCGCAATAAATACAACTTTCATAACTTTGGAAAAAGTACTACTTATTAATGCGAAACTGCATAACTACATTATACGTAAATTGTCAGAAGAGTTACTTATTTATTTAATTATTTAGTAAAAATTATTTATACTCGTATCTAGAATATCTAAAAATAAGGAAAAGGTAAATTAGAAGAGTATAGCGCAGAATGGTTCAAAATACTATATATATAAAATATAAAATATAATCTATGTAATATTGAACGCACGAAGAGTAATCGAATAAAGGAGTAGTCGAATAACATGTGATATAAAACATTTATCGACACATTTATATGAGATATATTATTTCATTAAAGTAAAAGGGTTATTTCTAATTCTAGTCAAACGAAGAATCTTGATTCTTCTATATTAACAGAAATATATAATCTCATTAAAACGTGACGTCAGGTGAAGACTAATATAATAAGTGCAGTTCTCAACTCGCGTATAGAGGATTAAAAATCTCTTCTCTTTTTGGGGATAGAATGGGATATAGCACGCCTTTCGTCTGCCGCCGAAACAGTTGGATAATCGGATTATTTTAATATTATTGTGCGTAAAACATGCTCGTTATCGTATGACGATGACATCATTGACATCGTGACGGTAGCGGCGCCCGCGCCGCGCCGCGCCGCGGCCGGTAGCTTTTCGCACAGTTTTAGAGTCGCGCCACGCCGGAAAATCGATTAGTATGGATAACCTCGGGTTATCGAGTCTCGATACGCTACTGAATCTGTATCGTCTAAATTGCGTTATCGGAACTATCTTGTGCATATCAATATGTTTTTTATACAATTTCGCATTTCCTTTATTCCTAATTTTAGTTATTTTAATAGCTATTATATTTGTGTGTGTGTGTGTGTGTGTGTGTGTGTGTGTGTGTGTGTGTGTGTTTAGGTAGGTCTATAATTATGAATATCTAATAATTCCCTTGCCAGTTCAGATATTTAAAGCAACAAATTACATTCTTATATTACATTACATAATTAATAATAATACATCTCTTTTTATACTTCTTGGATATTTTAGATTAACATATACACACATTTCTATTTTAATAGAAACAGAAATTTTTAATAGAAATCTATTTTTAATAGTATATAGTTTAGAGTAAAATATATAATAATTCTGAACATATTCTGTATTCTGTATTCTACGATGATATAAGACTAGATAATACTTTGCAAATATTACCTAATGGGTGTCGCTAGATAAATGATTATCAAACTGTATATATCATTTCACATAAACGTTCTGTCTTAACGTGCCGATTGCTCGTCCTTTTCGCGGATAAATTTCAACGAGTGTCATATGTCATATATTATACCAGTAACAAAAAAGTTGTTATAGAATGAGAAAAGTAAAAGTCCATCCTAATTTTTCTCTTTCCCTTCTTGTGTTTTTTTCTCATTCAAAATCGATTTTCTTTCTCGGAATTGTGAACTGGAATAATAAAACTTATCTTCTTCAACTGTCTCTCATATGACGCGCGGCCGTCATCCCCGAGACAGTGTTTTCCAATAATAATAAGATGGGCAGTAATGGTAAGTCTCTTGAAAATCTTATACACGGTGCTACCTCGCATGTGTATAACGCGATATGTAAGATAATCGAGGGAGGAAATATACGTGGAATATGACCAAGTCTACAGGTGCGCCAGTATATGTATACACTATATGTGTAAGAGAAAAATAAGCGGACAGAGAGCGTAATAGTGATATCTACGAAACGAGACGCCACTTTATCGATTTGCTTGGAGAGAGATGCTGTCCCCGTACAATACTCGCCTTCCCGAGTTTGGTTCGTGCGTTTCCACTGACAGAGATCGAATTTCTAGGGATCGAAGCTCACGCCGAATGATTGGCCGGGAATGGCCACCGTGGATCGAAATGTTAGTTTGCTAAGTTTTATTATATAACGATTACGTTTTAGATTCAGGATTTTTGTCTGGTGACATTGTGTGAAATTGTCTGAATTCATCACGCTCGTTGTACAATCACGTAACTTGTTTTAGTCAAATCACGAATAAAATCGGTTTAGCTGTTTGTACAAATATATCTGTATCTTATCGACAGTGATGACACGTAGATGTCAGACGAGATAGAATTATCCACTTCTCTAAGCATTCTTATATACAGATTTTATTAAAAGAAACGAAAAGAATCTGTATGAAAAAGAAATTAAAAATAGCCTTAAAGAGTATTGAGGTGAATGTACATGTATTGAAACTTAATATATGCATTAATGAAAACTCATCTCTCTCTCTCTCTCTCCCTCCCCCTCCCTCTCCTCTTCCCCTTTCTCTCTTGAAAAATGATTCGATAATCCTATTAAATCTAATTATTTTCAGATAATTTGTAGCAGTGTTTTATTTCTTGTTTTACTTTTCTCTAATTATTGCAATATTTCTATAATTATTGTAAGATTAATTCGAGAAAACTGAATTTTCTTTCCGTTGATTATTGAAATTCAGTTAACGGTGCAAATTTTACTATGTAAATAAGAAATATGTTTTTGGCGAAGAGAATATGTTGCCCTCCATTCAAAGATATTTTTGAAATATTTCTAAAGCGAAAAATGTATTGAGAAAATTATTAAGTAATATACATGGGAGGGACACGATTATTTTGGTCGTTACGAAGTACGAATCAGAACTATCGGAAGCCAACCGTAGCGTCCTCGAAAGTTTTTCTGAGGTTAGAAGACGTTTACTCCCGCGGCAAGGCGACAATATCGAAATCCGGGTTCCATTGAGAACCTTTGGGGCCGCCCTTCGTGAATGTGCGCGAGGGGCCGGAAGGGCGGAGGGGGTCTATGATGGGAAGGGTCGTCGCCCGAAGGGCCGACGGGAACAGGCGCCAATCGGAACACAACGGCTGCTGCTCGTCAAGTCCTCTATATAAACGGGCTTTACAATATTTACGAATAACCGCGGCCGATTAACCGCTAAAGCATCGGCAAGAGGAGCGGAGAATGAGAGCGAAGAATCGTATTAATTCTTTCGCTATCTACATTCTACACTTTATTAAGAAAGAAAATTGGGATTTTTTATGAATTATCACTGTATGACCGTATTCATCATTCTTTCATGCTTGTAATATATATATATATTACAGAATAAGTATCTTGATTGAAATTAAGAAACAAATTAAAATTTTTTTTTAAATCTTTGTAACCAGTTTTCTTTTAATTTTTTGTTATTTTTCATAAACTTAGTTTATCTTACATGTTAGTCTGTTTAGTCCTTTCTAACATAAAATGTGTATGTGTGCGCGTGCGTGTGATTTATCATTTCTATAATAATTATTTGTATATGTATAAAAATAATTAGAAACCATTTTCTTCTCCGGTGAAAAAGAACTGTATTAATACGTAAAATATCAGTTAGCACTATTTTCCTTCCCCTCAATCGTAAAGCGGTCACGCCGCGCGGTGGGCGCCAGTAAAGTGCAACGGAGCTGCAACGCGCTATATACCCTATACCGTATCGGCTGGCGGTCGCTCACCACTCGCACACGATGAATAATTTTTCATACGCGCCGGACACAACATTATGCTCCCCGGAGTAACTTCGGTTCCGGGATAATCGCCATTGCGGCATTGCTCGTAAATGTTCCGCGTCGTTTGCAACCGTTAAATACACATGTACTCGATAGTCGATATGTACTTCGGCATTTGTTTACGAGAGTGGTCTTCATCTATTATACAGAGTGTCTCAGAAAAACCTTTTAACGACAATCTCTTGAGATAGAAATTTGCCTTCGATCTCGTTTATAAGAAATTATTTCCAAAATTAGAGATTAGATTTTAAACACGGAGAGATTGCTTTGTATTATAAATGTAAATAATAGAGTTTTGGAGAGGAAGTAAATAAATCCAAGAAGAATCTGTTTTACAAATTCTTCTTTTTTTTATTTTATTAATTACAAGGCAATAATTATTCCAGCATTCGACAGTGTATGCATATATATATTTTTTTTATTTCTCGTAATTATAAACGCGCGTAGGCGCATAAAAATTTTATCGTATTGTAACGTATGGAAAAGCTCACTTTTCGAGCTTCAATTTAACCATATTTTTGGTTACTTGGTTAAATAAATGGTTCTAATTAATTGAAAGTGGAGTGAATAAAAAAAAAGTTAAGCGCACACAGAAAGAGTATCAGACACGTCTTACGCGGTGTTCCAGAAAGAGCCGTGCCAGTGGAAGGTCTGACACGCTTCTTTAACACTATAAGCTATTTTCTAACAAAAAATATGACGACATATTTTGCTGCGCTACAAGAGGGGGAAGGTTGGAAATTACGAATCGTAGATACGTAGATACATCTGTACAGCAGTAGCCCAGTAGAAAGTAGAAAATTTCTGCGTCTCGTGTTTCCTACGCCCGCCGCTTCCGTCTACATTGTGTTCCAAGGAACTTTGCACTTTCGCGCGGAGGCGGTAGTGTAGTTTAATTGGCGCGCGGATGGAATCCTGAGAGTAGAACATTGAAAGGAGTGCGTCAAGTCGCGTTAAAATGCTTCACGGACGAACAGACAAATTGGATAAATAGAAGTTTAACACACGATGCGAGAATGACTGCGACTCGTCGCGACTAGTAGATAGGAAGTCTGTCGCGAATATATTTATGGAAATTTCTACTTATATATAAATAAATATGTGGAATATATATATATATATATATATATCCATAAATATATTCGCGACAGACTTCCTATCTACTAGTCGCGACGAGTCGCAGTCATTCTCGCATCGTGTGTTAAACTTCTATTTATCCAATTCAATATAGCCGTAAAAATTATATTGGCTAAACTAATGAACGTGTGCGTAAAAGATACAAAAGATATAAAAATAAATGCGGTAAAGAGAATGGCATTTTTCACAAAATAAATTAAATTACCAAAAATTATTTGAAAACGTGAAAATATACAATTTACTTCATTTCATGAGGGAACCTTGCTGATTTCGGAAATAATTCCGAGTGATATCTAAAAGTGACATTTTCCCCCGTGTAACGTTTGCTCCGGCGGGTCTCTCTCTCTCTCTCTCTCTCTCTCTCTCTCTCTCTCTCTACATATATATATATATATATATATATATATATATATGTAGTCGCGTCTCCCGGATTACAAGCGTGTAGATAGGTTCGTTCGTCCGACGTCGTTTGATTTTTTCGCTAGAAACGGAATCGCGCACCACCACCAGCGAAAACAGCTGAGACTCTCCTTCATCAAAAGGAAAACCAATCTTCAACAAGCGTCAGTCGCCGTCAGTGGCGATATTCGATGTATAGCGACCGGAAGAGAGAGAGAGAGAGAGAGAGAGAGAGAGAGAGAGAGATAGATAGATAGATATAGATATAATTTATTATGCCCAAGCAAAGGCTAAAGGGCAAAAAAGTAATATAGCAGTTACAATAATATCGCAATTACAATAATATAGCAGTTACAAGATGCAGAGATACAATAAGATGTAAACAAAAGCGAAATATAGCGGTCAGAAGTTAGTATGATGTGCATGCTCTCTCTCATAAGGCAAGCAGCAGCAATCTCAATAATATACCATGTAAAAAAAAAAACTAAGAACTAACGCAACTTAACTAATAATAAGTACAGTGAAAAAGAATAAGATAAGGAGCAGTATTACCAAAGAGAACTAAATAGTGTATATAAAACTAAGAACTAAGGCGCAGCGCAATTTATGAACTAATAATAAGGAATGAAAGCACTAGAAGTTCTATACCAGAAACAATGTTATCCAATTTCACGTGTAAGCAAGTCGATATGTCCACGAAAGGAATAAGCGTTGAGTTCAGCAAAACGTATCCCAGAAGAATTACATGTTGATTAAGCCGAACGATCAAAGAACAAGGAACGAGCCGGTCGGACCAGTCAGATAAGCTTAGCTAGATCAGTGTCGGAATCAATATGAATAACAGGTTGACCATCAGAAGACCTAACACATATTTGACCATTCCTTACCCAGACATACTTATACGACCTCTCTTTAGCAACACTCTTAGCCCGTTGTAACATGTCGTAAGTGCTCTTGGATAACAACTCGTTTACATAAATGTAACGATCTGAGTTACCACCGCATACGTCCTTACATTTGAGAACACCCTTTGCCCGCTTTTTTGAAATAACCATATCGCGCACGGCACTCGAGGCCAAGGTAACAACGACTGAGCCGGAAGATGCAGCAACAGTGGAAGTCGCCGACAGTGCCTTCTTAGGCCCAGTTTCACAAGTGTCGGTTAACTTTTAATCTTAGATTAACTCACTCTTCGTCTCTTTCTAAGGGGGACGTTAGAAGGAGACGAAGAGTGAGTTAATCTAAGATTAAAAGTTAACCGACACTTGTGAAACTGGACCTTAACAGTTCTGACACCGAGAATATGGCAAGACAAGTCAGGAACGTCCAATGCCTTTAGCACATTCCTGGCAAGCTCAGATGGAGCAACAGATAACGCCAATGGTAAACCCGAAATGATTAACTCATTTCCCCCATGAGTTCCCTGAAATGACTGAGCAGATTTTAAGTCGTGAATTTCGCGAATAAGTTCAGCGTTATCCTGCTCCAATTTGGCAATGCGCTGACTATTCTGACTAACGGTGTCAGCAAGCCGATTCAAGTGATTAAGTTTATCACTTAGTTCTTTGTTAGTACGTTGCTGACCGTCCATAAAAGCGGAAGAGAGAGAGAGAGAGAGAGAGAGAGAGAGAGAGAGAGAGAGAGAGAGAGAGAGAGAGAGAGAGAGAGAGAGAGAGAGAGAGAGAGAGATGATCGATTGACAGGAATTAAAATATCGAACATCTCGAGCACAGAATTGCAGCTGGGCGATTTTGATAGTTGTATGAGAGAAAGAGAACAAAATCCGAAGAGAGGAATCGAAACGACGCGAACGAGGATGTAATCGATAGTATACGTGATAGCGCACATGCAGCTTTCGAGGATTGAATTTGGATAGAGTACTGTGATTATCGATACTAATTCGATAGTATGTCTTCATACAGAATCCAACTGCGAACTAGGAACTCGATGATAACATTATATAATATTTAACGCGCTTGTAGAGATATACTGAATTTACTCGATGTTATGATGTGCACTATTATATATGTATACATGTAGGTAGGTAGTAAATACTGCAGTAGTGTCTAAATAAACTATTTAATATATAAAAGAATAGAGATATATGAGAATGATTGTACTATAGTTATACCATATATATTGTATTATATATAGCTCTCTAAAATTATTGAACACATCCTTCTTACAATGAAAATGAGATGAAATAAAGATGAAATTCGCGATACCATTTGATAAGCAAAGGGTGAAAACTCTGTCATTCGTAACGAAACCAAAAGCCACTTCTTGACGAGCCAACGTTATGCCGAACAATGTGTGTGGGTGCGTGACAGGAAGGATACTCGCTTCTTTTGGCACTCGCTCGTGGAGAGCGAGAGAGGGATGCTTGATCGGTAGGAATTAAAATATCGAGCGTCTCTCTAGAGAGTGAAGAGCAGAGCGAGTGCAGTTTTAATTTGAAAGCCGAACCGGGGCGAGGGCGGCAAGGAATGAGAAGGAAAAAGAAAGAAAGAGAGGTGGAAGAAGATGGTAGAATCGAGTTGTGAATCGCGTTGTACTCATCATGCGCTATGCGCTCTCTCTCTCTCTCTCTCTCTCTCTCTCCCCCTCCTTCCCTCTTCTCGCCATTCCCTTCTCTCTCTTTCTATCTATCTATCTATCCTATCTATCTATCTATCTATCTATCGAGCTCTCGTTCTCTTTCGCTCTCGTTGCTCTCGTCCTATAGAATCAGTAGGGAAAGAGAAATGAAGAGAGAAAGAGATGGAAAGAGAGAACTGCCTTTTGTTCTGGCTCGTCTACCGTTCTTCCCCACACGCAACGATCGTCACGTAGTCACCTCTCGTCTCTTTTACGCGCACTCACACGTGCGAACAAGTATATGTAGTGAGTATGCGCGCGTGCGCATATGTGTGTTGTGTGTATGGTGCGCACCGGCAATCTGTGGACACCCGGTTTCGCCGGGACGAACAGAACGAAGAGAAAGGCGGCCCGATCGATTTTCATCGAGTCCTCGAGTCTCAAAATTCTGTATGCATATATCCAGCGAGGAGCTAATACTTTATCATACATATTCCCTTCTACCTTGCCATCTCACCGTAATGTCTCTAGTAAATTCAGATTTATTTATTTATTTGGTCGACGAGGACAACCGCATTTGATCGGTCACCGGGAATTGTAATAAAACCATCAATTTTTTGCCAGCTTTTGGAATAGGTACGGTACATACTGCAGGCAGCAGGCCACCGACTTAAAATATGTCCCGCCTCGGGTTTCAGCACAATAAATACTATCGCAATTATATTCTCTCGGATCAGAATTAATAAATTTTAATTAACGAAACTAATTCAATCTTAAAACTCACTTTCTCTACATTTACTCTATGCATAATACAATTAATTGTAATTCCTTATTTATTTCGTAATCACAAATATTATATGTTGTCAGAGCAGAGAAGAAAGTTATTTTCGTAATAGTAATATTTATTTTATAACACTGTGCTAGAGAACTGCTTTTCTCTTTAGATTTTTCCCTCGAATCATTACCGATAAACCAGCGACAAACGAGAATCTCAAAACACGTGCTAGTGTAATTAAAAATGTGACAAATGTAAAAAAAAATTGCATGCTTTGTTTTGTTATAGCTTTGTTTTGTTTGGCTTGTTTGGCATTAAGAGATTTTTAGGGCCTGAGCAGAATAGGCAGAATAGCTGACTTATAATTTTAAGACAATGTTTTATGCTTTAAATTTTTGTTATTAATAACGCATAATACTGTCTTGTGTCTCAAATCTTACAAATATGGATACACGTTTAAGACGTGAGACACAAGACAATATTGTGCGTTACTAAAAACAAAGATTTAAAGCATAAAATATTGTCTTAAAATTATAAGTCAGCTATTCTGCTCAGGCCTTTAATCTGGATTAATATATATACATATGTGTAATACAAAGGCTTCTAAGCGTACATTTTATATCCTTATCAATATCATATGTACACATAAATATGTACAATGTTAAATAATATTCATTGGCATTTAGTACATTAAGATATGATTTACAGAAGACCACTCCATCGAGTACATTTATATTTCAGTAAGCTCGCCCCCTCCCCCCGCCCTCTCCCTTGGCATTATTCTTAGCACCCTCGACATCCATGGTATTGCCTATGGAAAAAACGATTCTCACAACTAAAGTCTAGAACACGTAGGCAGAGTCCTATCGTGAGACGGTGTACTCCTCTTCGCCCCTGAGAAGAATATTCCACCTCGATCTTTCGACGGCCATCGATAGTCGACCATTCTCTCTGTGTATATGTATAATATGTATCTATGGGTACGGTATGTGTTTGTGTTTGTGTTTGTATCGAAGATGGAAGGACGACGAGAAGAGAGGTGGCGCGGAGTGTAGAGAAGAGCGGGGGAGAAGAGACGGACAGAAAATATACGAGGGCAGAGAAAAACGCACGAGTTTAGCTGCGGTGTGGAGAGTGGCCTTCCCTTCGAGGCGCTTTACACACCGGGTATCTCGTAATTGAGCAGACACGAGCCACCGGACGAACGAAACTGCTGTGAAAGAGAGAGAGAGAGAGAGAGAGAGAGAGGGAGGAAGGAGAGACCGTCCATTCCACTCGGAGAATTATCCCTATTTCTGGCGTATTTCGGAGTCGATCTCTTACACAGTATCCGGGGACAGAGGGTCAGACTCCGTGCGGCTTGTTTATTCGGCCATAGAATACGAGTACTTCGTATTGTTCTATAATATATACGCGATAATTAATCTTGCTCTGAATTTGTTTTTGTGAATCAGTCCTTTAAGCTTGCATGTTGCAAATATCGTAGCAATGCCATACGATTTTCACAAATTTAAATTCGACGAATTGAATTGGTTATACTTGAAATTTGTAATTAAATCTGTTATTTCGATGAAGCGAGATGTGACATTGAAAATATTTTTATCCATATAGAATATAAAGTAAAATTTCGAAAATTATCCTGTTAGCGGATTTAATTTATATATTCAATAAGCATGCAAACTTTTTTACCTCCTGCGCTAAATGTATACATTTTAATGTATAACATATTTTTAACCTATTTAATTCAAAATTGTATATAATAGATTTATTTAATTTTAAAAGTATGAGCAAGCTTTCTTTATTTATGCATTATATAGTGCAATAATATATAGTGATATTAAAATGAAGATATATCTTGAACATTTTTTATAATGAAACTAAATCTTATAACGAACATATTCCTTTTATATCTCCACAGTAGGATTAATAACGACTATTCAGTCTAACCATCTAAACTTTTTTACTTTTACATCGAAAAGCGATTGCTCCGCTCGTCGCAAATAGAGAGATCAAAAATATGAAGTTTAGATTGTGCCTTTTCTATGAGATTTATAGTTGTAGATGACGTCTTGAGCGCGTTTTGCTCGCGCGGGAAGCTTATCGATAATAATTTTATCAAGTCGTGTGCAACTTGTATTGATCAGACACTTATTTCCATGATGATTCCTTTCAATCTTTCGAAGAACGGTTAATGGCAGAAACTCGATTTGTATTGTGTTAAATTTTTCCTGATTTTTTTAGTTACTCTAGCTATCGCGGATAAATTATTGCTATTATAAAGTATTTGCTTATAATGATTATTTTCTCGCGTGGCACGTAAGTTAATTCGAAAAATTTTTAATAGCTCTTCTATTTCCTTGGATGAAGTACTTACAAGTTCGGAAGGAAGGCATCGGCCTCCGGCGGGTGGTTCTCGATCTCGCAGTACACATACTCCAATTTGACAAGAAATTCGACTCAAAAAAACCTTTCGTGCCATGTAGATAATGTTGCTAGTTGCTATGCTTTATAATCGCGGCAACTACGAGATCTTCTTCTAACAATAAGAATAAACGGCGCGCGCGCGCGGCTCTAAAGTCCGTGCTTTGACTACATTTCCGTGGGATCCGGCGGGATTGCCGAAGGGTTAAAAGGGTTAAGCAGTCGAGACTGTGCGAGTTAGGGAGGGTCGAGCGCGGTCGGCCTTGTCCGGGGCAAATTCGCGGAGCGGGACGACCAAGTTCGCCGAACTTCCAGTTACACGATGTCGATGTTCAAATATGTGATTGGCGTAAATAATTTACGCTTTCCTGTACCTGCTTATACATATAATACGCGCGTCGTCATACATGAATCATCATGCACAGTGGAGCGGTACTGCAGAATCTGATTTCGGAAACAATTTCGAGTAAGAATTAATAAGAATATACTTGTGGTTATATTGTTGTTGGAATTTTATAAAAAAGAAAGAACGGTATTTGATAAAGTATTCTGATAAAAAATCTGATAAAAATAGTAAAATAGTGATATATAATAATAATAATTGTTATTCATATACTGATAATTTTCATTCAAGATCGGGTATATGTTTGAATTTGTCAGTAAAAATGTAACAAATTCGAAACTTATGTCACATTTGTAAATTAGAGAACGAAGTTTTAAATTGGGAGAATAGGGAGTTTTTTTTGCAATACCGTCTTTCAGATACGGTAACCGTATCTCAATTGTTCAGATACATAGTGCATGTATCTGAACAATTCAGATATAGTTACCGTATTTGAAAGACGGTATTGCAAAAACTCCCTAATAAATTTGAAGCATCAATCGAGTCGCTTGTCAATTATTCGCGTGGCACTTAACGTTTGGCGGAAAACGTCAAGATTTTAACATCGCACGAAGGACGGCGACGCATATACCGTAGCTATTGCACAGTACAGGAGAAAGGAAGGTTTACCATAGAAAACAGCTTGAAAGTTGCGGCCGCGGCCGCGGCGCAACCTTCACTTCATAACGAAGTGTTATACCTCGCTATCTCGCGTTACCGAAGAGGTCCGGCGAGATCCTTTTCAGAAGCGCTCCGAGATGGGTTCGATCTTTGTGCGAGTGCTGTGATACCACTGAGAGAGTAGGTATATACATATACAACGATATATGGGCTTGTTGCTTTTCAAGCGGCTCTCTCTCTCTCTCTCTCTCTCTCTCTCTCTCTCTCTCTCTCTCTCTCTCTCTCTCTCTCTCTCTCTGCCGCCCGGCGCAGGGGTAGGAACATCTCGCTTTGGGTCAATAACTCGCGTGACTCTATGTTACAACACAGGCGAGTCGAGGACTCGAGATAAAGTTTCGATACCTCCTCGTCGATTTTCGTAAATCCAGATTTACGAGTCCTCTTTCCCCGGGGAAACATCGAATAATATCTCGTCAATTAGATACTGCTAGATGATTTCATACGCGAGAGCTGAGAGTTCGTAATAATTGATGCGATTAGGAGAAAGTAGGGTAAAAGTCTATGACCCTCGTGTGGCAAGTGGAATATACGCAAACGGAGACAACAGTCACATTATCAAGCATTTGAATAGAAAATAATTTTACGTAAGATATAGTTCTAATTATAATTATAATATACGTAATTATAATAACGCATTTAACAAGTTTTCGATTTTTTTCACTTCCTATTCTTCTATATCTCTGTGCTGCCAAATGGCTCAAGTAGAGCCTTTTGCTTCCTCACAGAGGAAGCTTTGTTTTCGTAAACTTCGTATATGAACCTTTGATTGCGTATAGAGTTGAGTCTAATCAGCCAAATTTAAATGAATTATATATGAAATAGGGGTAGAAGAAACCAAAGAAAAGATTGTTTTTTGAGTTTTTGATGCTAATATGTTCAGAGTGTTTTAAAATGTCGAAATATCGCATTAAAAAAAATGTCCGTATGTGTGTGTGTATGTGCGGACTTGATGTCCGTGGTTGCTTATCAATGTTATCCATTTACGGCTGGTTTTCCAGCGCGACAGTTAGCGAACTGTACAGCATTCTCGCGCACACTATCAGTAATATAGCTCTCGAGTCTCAAGAGCGTTCTCGTTCTCGTTCTCGTTCTCGTTCTCAGCTCAATTATGTCTCTTCGGAGGTCCGTGATTTAGGCTAACGGACAGTATCGCGAGTACCTTCGGAATTGCAAAATTAGAAACACGATTTTGCGTACTACATCTCTTTTTCCCTCTGTCGCGAGGCGATATCGCGGTTATTCAATTTCGCGGCAACAAGATACGCGAACGCGACCAAGAAGAAAACGAGTACCGCTACGACACGAGAGTTCCGAGCTTTCGAGTCGTTTCCCCCTTCGCGCGCGCGGTTCACTCTTTTTCCTCGATGTTCGCTCCGCGCCGGAGTTGGGGTCGGGGCCAGGAGCCCTAGTCCCTATCCCCACGATGCGCGGCGCCATGCCGTTTGTGCCACCGCACCGCTCTTTCTGCCTTCTGCCATACCTATAGCTTCCACTTCCTCGACCGTCCTTCGTGAGTATATTGCAATTTTTCTCGGTTAGCAGGAGGCGGCTAACTCCTCCGGCTCGCGGCGCGCGGCGCGCGGCGCGCGGCGCGGCTCCGAGCCCGACATCCGAATCACGCTGAGAAAATCTCAACTACGTTTCGCTCTCTTTTCTTCTCTTTCTACTCTCTTTCTACTTTCCTGCCTCGACTCGGTTCTTTCTCGTGCATCGACTCTCATTGGTTTATATTTATATAAACCGTTGTATAATCGATAGAGCAATATCGAGTCCGATGCTATATTCACAGTAAATAATGCAAATTGCACAAATGTAAAAATTCGACGTTATCTCAAACGGATCTTGTCTAATCTCGTCCTAGGAAACCTTGCTCTGAATTGTGCAAGATTGCGTTTCATGGAAATGTTTCATTTGTAGAGACAAAGACAAAAACGTGTCTGCATAATTCGGTACACGAGTTTCTAACAGCAGTTTGCGCAGCAATTCGCAAATGCGTTTACACATAGAAGCTATTTTAGATACTAATTGTAAACAAAATTTTAAAAATAGGAATGCCATTATCGAACGTAAATGCGAAAGTCGAAATTTAATGCCTATAACAAATGATTCGACTGTACGATACAGGAGTAATAATATAGGAATAATAATAATCGATATAGAAATAACAAATGCCTTTACATTTTACATTCTTGTTACCGTTTGTGTGCGATCTTGTTTCGCAGTTTTAGAATATTATAAGATTTCAAAGTTACATTTTTTGAAAGACTATTGTGAGCATAACTTTCTGCAAAATTTGTTACTTTAATATAATTCATCCGAATTCTTTTTTTTTTTTTTTAATTTTTACATCTTGCAATAAAGAACATTCGAACATTGAACATCCTAAAATGGTTGTTTCGAAAAAGATCTCTGTGAGATTAGAAACGGTTTCTATATTTGCAGCTAAAAAAAAAGTTTCGTATTATTTTTATCCTCGTTCTGCACGTCGTAGAATTAAGCGTTTTAGAGCCGTTGAAAGGAGAGAAGCAATTAGAGAGAAGAGTATATTTCAGAAGGACGAGCAAGGAAGTACCAAACGTGTACGAGACTACTAGCGGAGACTGAAAGGTGGGACAAACTTGCCTTAGGGAGAGAGGAAGGCAGAGAAGAAAGGGGGAATGATGCGCGTTGCGAGTGTTGCAAAGTGGAAACTCACTCGGTACTCGTTTGCACATAGCGGTATAGCGGTATTCACCCGTAGGACTGACTATATACTTATGATGTCCGTTTTTTAAGTACAATTGTGCAAAATATCGAAATGCGCGCGATGCCAAAGTATCGACGTGAGATCATCACGTCTCGACATTAATCCGAAGTATCTAAAAAATTAAGTTAATCCTGTCAAAATCTTAATAATCAGAACACTCGGAAGAATTTAAGATAGAGGAATACAAGCGTTTATACGCATCCTTCTCGCAATTATTTCTAGAATAATTATTCTCTATCTATAAATTACTTCCAACTAATTGAATATAAGATAAATACTTGACGTATAAGATTTACTAACAATAAGTACTCCTTATTAAAATCTGTAAATGAATCTACTTTATTTCGTGAGTACTTATCGAGGATATAAGTGAATATGTTTTACTTAATTTCTGACTTTGTTTAACTATATCCTATTTCAGCTTACATCTCTTCGCCTCTCTTCCCGCGGGCGCGAGGTAAATCAAAGAGGTAAAAGATTTTTGTATTCTAAAGACCCGTACCAAGTTTCTTAGCTAGACGAAGCGGAGAAATACAGGCGCGGGACATCTCCTCGTCGCTAAAGTACTCTCAGTCCTCTCGTTCTACCTGTTCCCTCGGCTCTCGTTGGCTCTCTCATTAAATTATACTAGACCGAGGAGTATAGCGGACAGATTCAGATAATATTATTCGAATTCGCATTTCAATACATGCGATTAACTCTGTAATATAGTCGTATTAGATTGAAAAATACTCCGATACTTTGATTATATTTTGACTATATTTTGATATCGAGAATGCTTGACACGATATGATAGAATATTACACTACTTTTGCACATACATATAAAATGTCTTTTAAGATTTCGCGTCATTACATTTTTAAGTCATTTGAACTGTCCTTATTGCAGAATTATAGTCAGACAAAAATTTGATTATTCATTGACTGTACATAATTTACATCGAGCAAGAGTCATCGGGTAACTTTCTTTTATTTTTCATGTTGTTATATGTGAGCTGAGTGATTTGCACTTTCAATTAATTATCGTTTATATATACGGCTGTATTACCGGCGCGGCGTTTGAATTTTGTACAAGAATGTCATTTCATTTATACTTGATCAAAAATTGGAACTTGGCAGATATGATCAAAATTAAACTATTAAACTATAAATTTCACACACACACACACACACACACACACACAAATATTTATGATACTAGTGATTAGCTTTTCAAATATAAATGCAAATATAGATATAGGTGTAAATAAAGCAGTTTGCGAAACGTTGCAATCTTATAATCTTCCTATTATACATTATATGTTTCAGAATACTACATCTACTATCGAAAATCATATATGTATATTAGAAATCATCTAAAAAATGTTATTTATTTCAATTTTGAAATAAATAATGAGCAATTGCATGGCAATCTAAATATATTTTTAAGAATCAACAAAAATTACAACTAGATTGCGTATTTAATTTAATTTTAAGCGGATTTTGATTTGAGAATAATTTGATAATTAGTAACATTGATATTTAACGTTGAATACTAATAAATGCTAATGGAGTAGGTGACATTTCATCAAATTTCTTTGGTATCGAAAATCAAATCGATTTCATATCGATTGTACGAATCCCTTTAATTGAAAAGTTCTAGAAACTGTGAAATTTATAATACAATATGAAACCAATCGCTTAATGTTGTACAGCACGAACGAGCTTCAAATAAATTGTACCGTAGATAGCGGTTTAATAATAAGCGTATCGAAATTAATTCGGGTTGTTGATTGTAATCCATGTAACGATCGATACCCGTGCACTAACGATTCAGAGAATCAGATAATTATTAGAAATGATACGCCTACGTAACAAATCAACTATAATCAAGCAGAATATTTCGTACAAGATGCGAATACGATTATACTAACGAGGACGCAAATCACTGTAACGAAGCAAGGTCAATAGAAAGCTAGCGCATTTATTGCGTTTGCTAATTGTAAGTATATGATGACTTTGCATTTATGAAAACATAACATGTACAGGAAAAATTGTATTATTGTAGATATTATATTTTCCATTTTTGTATTAATAATTGTTACAATTATTATTATAAATAAGTTATCTACTATTGAGAAGAATACTCTTCGGGAAGATTTTTAAATTTGGAAATTGCAGCGCTTTCTCTCTCTCTCTCTCTCTCTCTCTCTCTCTATCTCAAATCTTCAAGAATGTACGCTGGCTTTTTTACCTAATGTTCATGACGATATTAAGCACGCTCCTGAATACGTATGCGATAGCGCGACATGTAATTTACAACGTATCCCGTTGCGAGTGCATTTTCAGTTTTAATCAAAAGAGCAGCGCGCGCAGCGATAATACGGCAACGGTGACGACATTTCCCGCGTACCAAAAAGTTCAACAATAAGCGGCACAGGTGTTGGTTAACAAAGTACACCCCCGCAATTTTTTACGCCCACGTATATACGCGTGTCGCGTCACGTGGGTGTCTTTGTCGATCCGTAGGTGTAACCTTTACTCAAACGCAATACGTATCGCGTAACATAGTTACGCCGTCTTGCCCATTAAGCGAAACGCCAAACCACCCCCGCGCTACTCGACGCTTTATTTTAACTCGACCCTTCTCACCCACCGCCACCCTTGGTCGCGAAATACACCTCTGGCCTATCTATCCATTCCATCGCCTGAAACCTTTTTCTCTAAATAATATAACGATAAGCGAACGTCACTTTCAGATGACCATTTCAATTTTATTGTAATTTCACAAGAAAAATATTACTGATTATGTGACATAAAAAACTTATTATATACATTACTTAATATAATAATTGTATGATATAATATATACATATTATGATTTTGAATGACGTGTATTTATATTAGTTTTGTACTTAATCTCGACAGATAATTTTCATGAAAATGTGCGATCTCTTTGAGCTCCCAAAACATGCGAAATACACTTTGAATGCTCGCCACTCGTTACTCCGGAGCAACAATCGGATACTGCAACTCCGAAGCGCTGGATCGTCGACCGTGCGGTGGTCGAAAGCGTACTAGATACGCTTCTCCGCCTCTTCTCTCTCTCTCTCTCTCTCTCCCTCCCTCCCCTGCCTCCCCCTATTAATCTTCAGAATTCTTTTCGAAAGTCAATAAAAGTATCTTCGAGTGCGCTTTCAATTTTATGCACTCTGTCTTTCTCTATCTCACGGCCAATATCTTAAGTATTATTCTATATGAGCAATTTGTCGCATATATTTATAAAATATACATTTGATATTTGATACTTTCAATTACCATGGAATGCAATAAAATATTCTCAGAGTAAATATTCTTAATTATAATTTACAATCTTCTCAAGTCCAGAAAGCAAAGCTTTCAAATCTGTGATTTCAATAATAAATTTAATTTATCAAACATTGGATTAGTTAAGGTTTAGCAAGTTTAAGAAGGGATTTATTTCTAAAATCTCAATAATTAATTTTTACTACGGTATTTCTCATGCAGATATTTTTTCCTAGAAAAAACTGTAGTCTAACTGTTGATCACGAGCCATACGATATAGACGGAATGGAAGTAATAAAATTTACTTTCATCATTATGTTTTAATCGTAGTAGCGAATGTTTTCGCATTTCTTGAAAATTAAAGATAGCAATGGTCTTTGGAAGTGAGCCAGTCAGTTTGTTGAACACGAACATTATCACGGAAAGATTTCTATCAGTCTGTCGATCTGTCGATCTGTCGAGCCGATCAAGCCGATGGACTCGAAGGTCTGGTTAGTATGTATTACAAGAGCGATTTCGCGATGGCGTCTTATTTCACTCTAGGCCTCTTTTATTGTTAGTCGACCATCGCATCGCGTCGACTGCGACCAGTTCGTACCGCGCAATGCGCATTCGTACAATGTCGAAAGAATCAGCTCGCAGAGAAACAATTTAATCTTGCAACAGCCATTAATGAAGATTTTAATAATAAGTAAAACTTTCAATAAAAATTAATTTATCGAAATAAGAATTATTTTCTTTCAAATCGTTCACTCGTCGCAATGTGCTTCGAGGAAAAATCGCGTTATATTTCTCGCGTACCGAAGGACGCGTACGGCTTTAAAAGCCGATGGCGATGGGAGGAAGAGGAGAAAGAGGACGAGGAGGAGAAGTAGAGACGTGGTCTGTACACGTATATGTATACATACATATACATATGCAGGGAGGGAGGTAGTAGCAGAGGAGACCCCGTATAGATGGCCCCGTACACGCCGTACGCTGTACGCACGCGGGTAGGACGTAGGACGTAGGACGTAGGATGACGGGAAGGAGAAAGGAGGAAGGGGAGGAAGGTGGAAGGTGGAAGGTGGAAGGTGGAAGGAGAACGCGTCGACGTCGACGCGAAGGAGGAGGGGAAAACGACTCGGAACTCGTGTCGTAGCGGTACGACGCCGCGACGCTCGGCGCTCGGTCGGGTATCTCCGCATCGTGGGCCACACGCTCGGCCGGTGTCGGCTGTCGACTCGCATACGCTCGGTCGCTCGCAGTCGCTCGGTCCTCGGTCCGTCCGTACTCCGCTCACCGCTGTCGGCTGTCGGCTGTCGGCTGTACGGCTATACTCCGGACTCCGGTACTCCGTGCCGTTTAGTCGTGCTCGGGTCTCGTTTGCGTGCGGGTGTTTCGTCAACCGACCTGAGCGAAATCCACGTTTGGCGTGTACGCCGGTACGCCTACCTATAACGGAGCTCAGACCAGTCTCTCTCGCGCGCGCGCGCGCGCGCGCGAATACATCGAGTGTTTTCAATCAACACGTATACATTCAAATACATATGTACATGAGAACAGGTAAACGTATAAACGTGCATAATCCACGTTTGGCGCGCGCGCGTGCGAGGAGGTGTATACGTGTGTCCGCGTGGTTCGTGGTTCACGTGTAGCGGTAGCGCTGGTTAACGGTAGCGCATCTGACGTCGCCGTCGCCGCCGCCGTCGCCGCCGTGCCGATATACGGTGTACGTCGTATACCTAGTGACATATAACAAAGATTATATATCTACATATATATATATATATATATATATCTATACATGTGCGTGTTTGTATGTGTGCGTGTATAACGAGCGAATTGTGTAAACCAAAGTGCTCCGAATTAAATCCATCAGCTGTAACGTGCTAACCCGCGAAAAGGAGCGACGGAAAAGAAGAAGAGGCATACTGGAGAGAAGCGCGAGAGGAGTCGCGCGCGAGCAGGAAGGAAGAACAAAGAACGACAACGTGCCACTGGCAGGCCGTGCGCCGCGCCGTGGAAGCGTAGGGGCCTACGTGCGCGAGGACCGCGTCCCTCTCTCTCTCTCTCTCTCGACTCAATAACTTTATCTCTCGCTGACGTTCGCTCGCTCTCACCGCGCTGCGACTTACGTGCGAACGACGACGGCAACGACAACGGCAACGGCAACGGCAACGGCAACGGGAGCGACTCGTTTCGGTGCTTGAGGTAAAGTGATTTTCAATGACGTCACGATGAGAGCGATGTCAAGTTGAGCAACCTCCACACGTCCGCCACCGAGCGTTGCTCCTCCCCCCCCCCCCACCCCTCCCCGCCCTACCCATGCTCTCCATTACTCCCGTTCACTCGCGCGCCAGGGGGGACATCCTCGCTAACGATCAACCGCGAGATATTACGGGTTTTATTGTATTATAAACGGCGCGGTGTTTCGCCGCGAACAAAACGCAAACAATAATTTTCAAACGTTCTTATCCTATCAACATCATATAATCATAGCGAGTATCGCAGTGCGAGGCAATTGTCTAACATTCGATAACGATACCGATATCGATACCGATACGGTAAGGAGATGCGGCGCGCGGTCATCGAGGACGCCTCGATATTCGTGTCGACGGACGTCGAGACGGTCGAGGGTGATTTCTGTAGCGTCGAAGAATCCCCACGCTCGGGACTCTCGGGAGTCGAGCGGCCGAGGGCCGAGGGCCGAGGCAAGCTGCCAGCTGCCACCTGATCGCTCGCGACAGCATCGACAGCGACAGCGACACAGCGATCGGGCGGCCTCCTTCCGCAGTTCCGCGCTGGAGAACCCCAGCCAGCACCCGCGCAATTCTTTCGCCGATGAGAGAAACGGAGACCCCCTTGAGATCCTCTTTTCTCCTTTCGTCTTACGCCTTACGCCTTACGCCTTACGAGAAGAGATCGGCCTCGCGCGTCAAGTCTCCTTTCTCGCAGGGATTTAAATCGAAAAACTTGGATAAATCTACATGAGATTGCGATAGCGCGATGAACATATCGGCTCTGATACGTTTGTTTTCGACGGTAAAAAGGTTGACACCTTTATTTGCACAAATTGGCACAAGGCGCATTTCTCTGTAATTGTAGCGTCGAGAATAGAGCCTTAAACGCAATAGAGTTTTTTTTATTCTTCTGTTACTTTTTTTTAATTCTTTAGCCGTGGCCCATGTAAAAAACGTTCTCGAAATTATCGACGAACAAAATAGAAATGCATGAAAATTACAACATTTGTCCCGAATTTCGTTATTTATCAATATTAATATTCATCGACGTATGTAAATTACATAAAATCAGGAATTAACATCGAGATGCTTAATCCATTATTTACTCAAAATGTGACTTAACGTTGTTATAAATAATATAATCCACGTTGCGATTTGCGATCTCCACGATCTCTCCCCGCTACGTTGCGACGCGCGAAACAATGCCAAACGCGTACCGGTCGACATGTATCGTTCTCTCGACGATAGCGCATCGCAACGATTGCATCGCGATCCGCAATCTGACGAGATCGGTTGTGCATATTCGCCGACCGCATATTCAACAACCTGTAATCCTGGAAATACTTAATATCTGCCCAAGTTTTCGTATCGAAAGAACGATGGGCAACGATAGTGCTATCGCACGAGGTGTCGGGTGTCGGGTCTCGGGTCTCGGGCCTCGGGCCTCGGGCTCAACAACTGCAAATCTATCGCTATAAATATCGTTTGACGCAAATATATCACGCGAATAAACGAAACGATAATAGTTATGTATTTTCAGCCAATGATCCTTCGATGCTTTATTCTTTTTTAATCACCTAATGATCTTCCCATTTTTCGTAGCATTTTCATAAATTCGAAAAACAATGTTGTTGAAACATTACCTATATCCATCGTCCACCCTTCGCCTTGCCGATAGAGAGAAATCGATTCTATCGACTAACTTGTTTTAATTTCGCAATACAGACAAGGCGAAGTTAGCTTGACGACGACGAGTAATTTGGTGGAATTTAACTCGGCGAGATTCGCAGAGAGAGAGAGAGAGAGAGAGAGAGAGAGAGAGAGAGAGAAAATATCAGCTTCGCTTTTGCGTCGCCTTTGACCCGTCGAGCGCGAAACGCTGGACAAGATATCGCCTCGATATTTAAACGCCGCGGCGGCGAAATACGCGGTTTTTGCGTGGCAACGAGCGTAACTCGAATAAGGGCGCGGCTGGTCAGGTTCTTTGACAGTCAGTCGAGAAACCTCGATCCGCACAGGTATTTATTTTGTTGCACGGTGTATACGTAGGAAACCTACTCTCTCTTTTTCTCTCGATGGAGTATATGATAAATCCGAAAACGCTTCGCGAACTCAACGCGACGTTCGTTCTTTTGGTAAATTTAGCGAATATTTGATGTGCACGAATATGGGGGTTGATTACTCGCGTGTTTGATATACGAAATATTTTTCTCTTTTTGCTGATTTAATTCATATTAAGTATATATGTCGGGATAATTTTAACGGCTGAAAAAAAATATCTATGCTGTATGTACAAATATTCCTAAAATAGATTTTAATCGTCGCAGCCAGTATTATCATGTAGTCTGATTTTGAACCTTATTTTAAAATATGTAAAAAAGATAATTCTATTCTGTAAAAATTGAGACGAGTTTTCATTAACGTTAATTTTATATTATTTAAATCAAACTAATTCTCACTAAGGCTGCGTTCGGGGAGCGCGCTATTAGCGCTATTGCATCATTCTATCTTTATCGCTCATCAGGTGTAAAACAAGGATAGAATAAGCAAATAGTACTATAATAGCGCGCTCCCCAAACGCAGCCTAAAATACATTGATATACCTACGCCTGCTTCTTAATTCAGAAAACTTATGCATTAAAAAATCACCGACTCGCTCGCCAGTATCTCATCAAGTATCAGGTAAAGTTAAATCATTATTACGATAATTATTAAGAATACGAATTATCGATTGAGCTAGAGAAAGAGAAAGCAATTTGAATGTAAATAAGTTGCATAGACAGATAGAGAATTTAAGGTCGATGTTTTGAGTAGTAGTTTCTTTTCGCATTTCTTTTCGCTCGCGATTAACATAAAGGCGCGAAGTTTATTACATCTTGTTATCGATTATCGGCTATCGTTCGGTATCGGATATCGCCAGTTGAAATGGCATTTCCCGCGCCCCTCTGCACGCACGCAACACATTGAACACACGACACATCGACACACGGCGCGCGGCGCGGCGCGGCGCGGCGGAGGTACTTATCTAAATAGTCTGGTAACCTTCACGATTTATCACGTCCAGTAGGTCTGCTGCTTAGGGGATGCCATTAAGTGAATTGCACAGCTCGCTATCGATTTCCGAGCTACTATATCGCCTTATGCCCCCGTAACCCGCGAATCACACGATCTTTCGTAAATCCATACGTCCCCCTCTTTCTTCTCCCCTTACCCCGTTACCTTACTCCCCTGATAAGCCTACCGATAAGTTGCCGATAATAAGGTCGATCGAGATGCGAAATGCGAATCAGAAGATCCTAAATGCGAAACGCGCCAACGGCACACGGAATCCGTTCTCCTCAGCGCGTGAGATATTTTCGCATACTCGTCGAATATGTTTCGTATAAATCTTGGAAAAACTGAGAGAGAAAGAGGGAGAGAGAAAAGACGTACCTATCTTTTTGAAACGTGTGTCGCGTTGCTATTGATCTTACAATTAGTATCTGTCGCGAGTGCTGGCAGAGAGCTGGCAACAACAATCAAGATAATTTATCATCATATTCCTCTATGGTCAAGTTGCATTTTCAGCATCATGCAATGTAGGAAGATTCTATGAGAAAAATGGTTCCAGAGTTATTTAATACATATGTACTTAGCTGGTAAAATTTCTCAAGTATTTCTTGTTCTTTCGATCCTTTGTCCGTTCCATTGAAAATATCCAAATGCAGGATGGTCCAAAAAAGTTTTCTTTTCGAAATTACTTTTCTTCATTTACGAAGAATTTCTGTAAATTGCAGAATTAATTTTCATTATGTGCATCAACGAGTGCTTAGAATCGAAGATACGGTGAATGTCCGCCCTAAGAGTCTCCGACAAGAGAGCGACTCTTCGATAGAGCGAGAGAGCGAGACCCGTCAGCGTATTACTACCGATCTTATCGTGGGACACGCGACGCACGCGTCGTTTCTTGATCCCCGACAACCCGACGCGACGCGACGCGGGGAAGTACAGCCGCGTCAAGGTATCCAGTTATTATCGTGTTTGCTGTTCAAGCTAACTCTCTGCCATTCGGTACACAAGGCGGAGCTGCTGCCCGCTGCCGCTGACTAAACTTACTCGCGTGAAATGTTCGATAGCGGATAACGATGGCCGAGCATTACAAAAACATAAACACGCCCAAGTTTTTAATCCGCGAGTAATTATGTCCTGAATCTGTCAATTTTTATAATTTAGCATTTTATCATATAATGATTACGCCTCGCAATCGTTATATGTATACTTTGTCTCCGATAACACAATGGAATATCTTTTGATGAATTGAAAAAAGCACACAAATTATCTTGGTTTTATCATCACACACACACACACACACACACAGCTTATTAAATCAAGCACATGGGGAGAGTAGTCAATATATTATATTGAGCTCTAATTGAATTCTTAAAAGAATAGTAAGAAAATATTTATGGACAAGATTTCTATAAACTTTCTATAATACATAACGATATAAAAAAGCAGGATTTTTTTAGGGAATCGCTAACTCGTGTTGCATTTAGACTTTGGCAAAGTTACAAATATTTTTTACATTTGTAGAAAATGGGTCGTTCGAGAGTATCGCATTCTTCTCATTGTCAGTGCTACGCAGCGTTATGTCCACTTACATCCAAGGACAATGCAAACGTAATCATGTCTCGATATCTTTCATTTTCGCAACTAATGACTCGATATTGACTAATTCCTACTTGGAAAACTTATTGAAATTATGTTTGATAGAATTAACTTTATTAAATTTAAATTTCACATTTATATTTTTTGCTAAATTATTTCACAATCATAAGAAATAAAAAAAATAATATATAATAAATATAACAGAAGATTCACTGATTGTGAGCAAAAAGATTACTAGATGAGAATTAAAAAACAGTTGAGAAAAATAGTTTATGTATCAAGGCATTCTTTTTGTATATTGTAAAATATATCTTTTTTTCTACCAACGAATATTAATGTGACACGAGTAACAATACATCAGTTATACGGCAAAACATGTATATTCTAATTTTGACGTTATCATTAAAGACTCGAATCACTATATTAGATACTACAGGTCGTATTGCGATCGATGCGATGCCGAGAGAGGAGGCGATGCATCTCGTTATCGATTCCCGATACTTATAACGTAATCGATATCGTCGATGATATTACCTCTCGGGACACGAAAAATGCTTTATGCTCGAATGTCGCAAACCCCTAATTTTTCACTGAAAATCAAGGACATGTTTCCTTTTGAAAAAATTCCTTACTTAGATATCTTACTTTGAATAACATAAATATATTAATTTTTATAATAATAATAATTTTATGATGTAAATAAAAATATCTTTACGAGAGAGAGAGAGAGAGAGAGAGAGAGAGAGAGAGAGAGAGAGAGAAACGCGTGAGAGTGAGAATATATCATGCGATCAGCTTTTTATACAGCGACCCTTTGTTCGATACGGGTGCGATAACGTTTCCTGTTATCGATAAGCACAAGAAATTGTCACAGATAAAAGTCGTGTGATATATATAGATATCATACGATATATATATATCAGTCACACATTGATTTCCAAACTTTTCTTTGTCGACGATTGTTATACCTTGATAGTGAATTTCCATCCATTACATTTCAGAGAATTTATCTCGAGATATAAAACAACAATGTTAACGTTTCACGACGCGATCCATCCAGTCACTTCCGATATTTTTTCCGATGGAAATTCATTACTTCGTCCAATACAATCGTTGATAGTAAACGCTGTAAAAAATAACACACATTACACGTTTCATATTTCAATGTTCTTGTTTTATATATATATAGTTGTATATTAATTACATGGTCCGATGAAATGTTCGCCGTTTTCTCTCTCTCTCTCTCTCTCTCTCTCTCTCTCTCTCACGAATAATGCAGGAATCTCCGAGATGAAAAACTTTTTTTCGATATCGTAAAACGGGGTCAGATTGCGCCGGGGGAAGTAACTATGCGCTACATTAAAGAAACTTTTTTAGGATCGTTTAATTTACAAAGTAATACAACTTTCCGTAATCAAACTTTACGTTACAATGCACACGTGATTGCTCGATTACTCTCTTTCGATGTTAAATGATGGAATACATTTTTTTCAAGCAAAATCGCGTGACTTTGTTGCCATAGCCATTCCATAGCCTATTTCGCTGCACGCGTATTACGATGGAACGGACACCCGCGTGTATAAGAGACGATATCCGGTGCTCGAGTCTCGAGGTCGCGCGTGAGATATCGGCTTTATACGCATCGGCGAACGCACGTTAGCCTCCCTTTTAAAATTCCATTTCGCAGTTATTTGCGTACTCGCATAATATAACTTACGGAACTGGGACGTTGACTATGCACCGGCAACTTGAGATAATTCGAGGTTCGAGCGTGTTTCTCCGATATTCGTCCGCGGCCGGAATTCGAATTCGAAAATGGCATCCGGCATCGATCGTCGGCCGATGTACACTATCGCCCGAAAGTTGAGGCAACTTCGTCAGGGCGTAGCCATCTTGAAGCGAGATTATGCTAAGTACTTTGCTACTACGCTACTACGCTCTTTGCGGGCACACTTGAACTTTTCGTAATATAAAGAAACATCGAAAGAGTCGGAAACGCCCTACGCCTTACGAAGTTAAACACAATTTTTTTTTAACAGTGGAATAAATAATCAGACACAACCGCGACTTATATACCGCGTACCTAGCGCTTTGAATATATCCAAATGTCGCGAATGACCTTTCATTGATTTAACTTGAAATTTTTTAATAGATATATTTTATTACTTCGTAATTTCGTAACCTTCGACGATTGCGCTTTTAGTTATTATGTATATAATTATTATAACTAGGCGATTATTGACATGAAAATATTACGTGCAATTTAAAAATCGATAGAGTTTTGCGTGCGCGTGACTCAATATTTAATATTAGTTGTACTTTTTCGTGAATGGAAAAATAGCACAACGCACGAAGCGCCATAAGTTTACATAAAAAAAAGCGTGTGCGTGTTCCCTGATTAATGCGAAACATATGCATCCGTTCTCGTTTGCGGAGTACCGGACACGATTCTCGGATGAGGAACATACCGGCGAGGGGCACTGCTCGCGCATTGCTGCTTCGCGAACGTGGGTTAACCTTCAGGCTCTACTCTCTTCTTAATTCCCTCGGCGCGGCGCGGCCGAGGAAATCAAGACCCGTTAGAAATTGTTCGACGCCGCGCTTGCATGTCTTGTAAGAACGACGACGATATCGAGCGTGGCCGCCGCAGCGCGCCGTCTATACAAAGTATTCCGCTTTCCGCTCCTCTTTGTCAGCTTTTCTTTCCAAATATATTCTTCAATCGATTGGGAGTTGATTTTACGTTGTCGATTGGTCTCATCTAGGACGACTTATCGCGTCAATCGTTATCTATAACGTATCTTTATCATTTTAAGCCTCGAATTAAAAAGATCCTACGTAAAGTCAATTGGAGAATATAAGTTAATCCGTTTATTTGCACCTTAATTTGAAGCTCAAATTTACGCAAAGCGTTTACTCCTAAGCGAAGGAGTAAACTAACTTTACCTTTACCCTTGTTACCTTTACCCCGAGAAATTTTATCGTCCAGATATTTTCGTTAAGAATACGCATCAATCCCAAATTAGTCGGCAAATATGTCATTGAGCGCCAAGCAGGATGACAGCTGTAGTGTTGTATGTACACACGATACAAGCGTTTACATACAAGGAACCTCTCGCAGTTTTCACGTCGAGTTACGCGAAGCCTCCGGCCGGGTAGCAAACGCTATGAAAGAAGAACGGCGGCCGCGGCGCGGCATCGCGGCAGTGTGAAAGTAAAGAGAAGAAAGTGGGCCGCTCGAAGTAGTCTTCAACCTAGAAGCGTCGCGGTTCTCTTCCTTCCGCTCAATCGGCTCAATGTCGCTCGCCGAAATAATTCGGAAACCCTCGCTACACGATGATGATTTTATGTTGTTCGTACCACCGCTACCGTAATATATCTTATAATCTTATAACCTTTGTTTGTTCTCATCTCGCATAACATAATTTATCGCGTGACATCATTCTCTATAATCTTGTTGCATTTTTATATTGCATCAGCATTATTGTTACGTCATTAAGGCAAATTTTATGAATCAGAATTTGAATGGATCGTGTACGAATCGTGATCGAAGGCACGAATTGAGATTTTATAATCTATTTACAACTCTATTGTAAATATAAGCAACCAGTCTTGAAACGAGAGAGAATAAAAGATAGATAAATGTCTTACACAATTAGTTATCTTTTTTAATATATTATTTTGTGTTTGCAAATTTGTAGATTACATTGGTAATTAATTCGATATTCTAACTAGTCCGTCCTAAAACCCGAGTCCTGTGACAAAGCGTTCGCGTATAATTAAAACTGTTCAAGTTTAAATCGTACCCTCATGCGCAACGCATTATACATTATACGTCGAGGGGTCAAAGCATGAAAGACACGCATATGGCGACTTAATCCTCCAATTCCGTTCGTACGATAAAAACGAAGGGCTACCCCGTCGATCGTTTGCTTGGCGGAGCGCTTCGCGAGAGGAAAAGACGATCGATCACTGGATTAGGAATTATTTATAGGTTGGCGCGAAGCGGCACGGAGCGGTGGCCTGCATCGTCGCCGCGCCGCGCCGCGCCGCGCCGCGCCGCGCACCGTGGTGATGCGACGGAATTTCGCATCACCACTCCTCCGATCGCGCGTGTCACTTTTACCGAGAGCGACTGGTAGCATACCGATATTCGCGTAATGCCGGAATGCAAATTAATCGGCGGCCATCACAAGTTCTAGAAAGTCTTGTCGTCAAGGCGATTCTTACGAGTTTGGAACACGGCCAATATCAATGTTGCGCGCGCTTCGCAACGTAAACTAGTCGAACTCGAGAATCACGCGCATTTGATATAATGAAGACATGATTTTGTATGCCGATAACCATGTTTCCAAAAATTGTTTTTATTGGAATTATAAAAATAGGAATAAAAACGGAAGGAATCGAGAAATTGTTTTCACAAATAGAAAACGACTATTGCCACTACTGAACGACTGCCACTCATCGCAATTTGCACTTGTATATCTTCTTTGTCCAATGCTGATCCAAGTAAACATATCTATGTTTTAATTTTACTGCAAATATATTTCCAGGAATGTGTGTCGCGTGAAGACTGTTGCAAAACATCACCATATGCGTGATAGTAGATTCATAGCTTAATAGTTTGTACTAGCATCGAAATGGAGAAGCGCGTCCTATTTAAACTTTAACGAAACTCGCGAGACGTATTTTTATTCCGGAATCGAATGAATTTTTATGAGCCCGTTGACTTGTGATCGATATACGTACACTCGATCGCGGATAGCGAATTTTAATGAGCGAACAACGGAGCGGACAGAGCGAGTAATCTCTCTCCCATTCTCTCTCTCACTCTCACTCTCACTCTCACTCTCACTCTCACTCTCACACTCTCAAGCTGAATCGTCAGCATTGGATTATCTGGCACGAATCCATCGAACGAACGGTTTGACTTATCAAACTTCAGCCTTTCATTCGTATTAAAAATCGAAAAAGCACGAATTAAATGCATAGAATGGAACTACGTACACATAAAGTATTAATAACAGTGATCGTTCTTGCGATGACATCATTACGTTCGCGATTAACACTGAACTTGAAAGCTGTTTGCTCGTTCTCCATCAACATCTTTTGCATGTATGTCGTTTTCGTGTACGTCGTCAATACTATTAAAGTCGAATTTTCATAACGCTTTAATAATTAATTTAAATAATCTTGTAATAACAACATCTCTTCACAATCACAACGTTATATATGCAATATATGGAATTGTCTATGAATATTCGATAATAAAAAACACATTTTTGTTTGAGAGCTATAATTGAAGCTATAGTTATATGTACGTTGTAATCCTCTGTTATTAAAGAATATTGAGATATACATCATTATCAAATTATCGTTCATCGAAATGTACAGGGTGTATCACACCACCGTATAAATCATAGTACGGTGACGTCAAAACTATTTGAACGCGAAATGTTTTCGATTTTTCGCGATCAGATCGATTTCGCTAAAAATCGAAGCACGCGAGCGCGTTTATGAGCTTTTGTATTTCACATAACTTTTTAAATTATCATACTGCGGGGAAACTTACACGCCGCGCCGCGCCGCGCCGCGACGCGAAAGACGAGAGAACAAAGTTACACTTGCACACAAAGTTATATCTCTAAAGCTGGTCGGCCGTCCGGCCGGTATCAGTTACGTAGCAACTGATTAAAAACCACATTCGTCCGTTGAGAACAGTACAACGAACGAGACAATACGAAGGAAGATCAGTGGCGTCTAGTCTCCGCTAATCGGACGCTCGCCGCTCGCCGCTCGCCGCTCGGCACAAGAGTATCCGCGCCCCGCGCCCGGAGACTCCATCGCGATCGATAAAAGGGTGTTCCGTAATTTGTTTTATCGTATGTATTTTTTGCGCATAACGCATCGGTAAAATTGAATTACATAAGTAAGACGCGAAAAGATTAAAATTAACAAAATTATGCCTAGCATTTTCCGTAAAGATTCCGATCATTTATAAGTTTAAGCGAAATATGATAGTGGTATGAAGGCTTCGACTCACACACGTAGCGGATATTATAACAAGTGGGGCTCACGTAACAATATTTGCCGAGCAGCGCGAATTTACTGACACAAACGTGACTTCTTCCGACACTCTAAAACAGTCGGTGTTCGACTTGACTGTCTTGACTGGTGCGAGGTGCGAGGTGCGACTAAGACCGTAGAGTTCGATACGACACACACACTTACGTTATTGGAAATTCCGAAACATTCACAGAGAATCTGCCATCGTATAGATTTATCTAGACTTAGAGTTATTAGAGGTCTGTGCGTGAAATCTCGCGCGCAGCGCAAACATTATTGGCCAACTATTATATAATCCATTCATCTTTCGTCGATAAACTATCTGTAATTTAGCTCAACTATTTGCAATCGAAATCCGCAAACTGTTTCGAACAATGAACGAAATGTCCGGCGTAAGTTACGCGGCACAATATGGTGTCCCTCGTATACCGGGTGTCTCCCTTGTCAAGGCATTTATTTCCATTTACGTCGTGTACTTGTGTGTCCTTATGCAAAATCGTGGCCTTTATCTCACGGATATAGGCTCTTCATGCGTCAGTCGCGTGACACGAAACTGCTGCACGTACGAAGGATTTGTGCTCGCATATGACGTATGCGATATCTCGGACGTACGACCAAGAAATATGCACATATATCCTGCGCACGGTGGCGAATGCTGTTGCTGATAAGATTACGATAATGGCAGTCTTGGCTGTGAACGTTTTAAAGTGATAACTCGATTTGTAAAAGTCGCTCGTGCGCGTTTTTTAAGTCTTAAAAATTAAACACAATATTGCTATATTATTTCAACCAACTAACGCGAAAAGGCTTTTGGATCTTAGTCTATTTTTTTAATAGCCTTATAAAATTAAGATTTTCTTAAATGTCGCAACATGTATACATGTATACATTGATAAGAATTATGCTCTGCTCCTATATATATATATATATATATATATATATAACTGTTCTTTATCGACAGAAATAATGTTTTGTTAATATACGCTAACATGATTTTATAATACTTTCTACGATAACGCGCAGCTGTTGCGCGAGAATCCGACATTACTCCGTTGACTATGCGCGACATTCGCAGAGCCATGTATATCCATCGTAAAACGGCGCTGTAATAGTCAGCATCTAACAGCAGAAAAGACATCTTCATATTCAATTGAAAGTCGGAAAAAACTTTTACACTAATCTCGACTACGAAGGTGCGCACAATACTCGCGTTTACGCACACGCATACATACCCACATCTCACAATTAGGCTCGTTGTGGCGCGCACGTGCGCATATTTAACGCGCGATAGCCGTTAATCACCGTCCGTCGTCTTCCTGAAGGCGATTAACCTGCCCTGCCGATTGGCGGTACGCGAAGCATTTGCACACTTTCAATCATCTCTTCGAGTTAGTTAGCGAGTTAGTAATCGAGAAAGTGAGTTTAGATCGCGATATCTTTTTCTTTCAACGCCTAAATTTTCAAATTAAAAAATGATGTTTTTAACTCAATATAAATATAAAAGATATTTGGAGTAATTACTAAAAGTAAAAAATTTTATTTTATTGACATTTACGATATAACGACGTGTGTGTATCTAAATTTAACATTGATATTGTGTAATAAATATTATTACACATATTGACATAATAGCGACATATAAATCTATCTACGATGGTAAATTATTACGCATCAACTGATGCGTTAATAAGGCATAGTAAGTAATGAACTGTTACGTTTTTATATCTATATCTATCTCGAAGTGCTACCTTGGAGTAGCCATATACTCGTGCGTATGTATATAGTAACGAGTAATGAAGTAACGCGTAGTTATCGCGCAGCCTTTGCATTGCGCGATATGTGATATTTGACAAAACATGCGGATATACTGTAAGACGTAATTATCAAGCTTATTTCGTCAGTCCCAAGAAAGTCAGTATCAAGAAAAACGAGAAGGTAGTAACCTTGCGCACTTAAATCGCGCTGTATGAAAATTGCATCTTACGAGGCGCATGTCTTTAAATTATTCGAATTGAATTTTCTCGTAAGTAAACTCAAGAAAAGTATACTCGGAACACCGCACACCAAGTCTTTACCTCGAACTTACGATGTTAGCGCAAATTTCAGAATGACGCCTCGTAGAAACGTAGAATTTGGCACCAAGCGGAAACATGTTACGTCAGCGTATGGAGAATTCGCGCGAGTTAACTTACATTAGTACGGGACATACACACGCGTATTTCTATCTTCCATCAAAGATGCTGTTCTCAGAAAAATATCGAATAACATCTTTCGACGATTCTACAGTGAGATATATTAGATGTTAATAGAGGAGGGAAAATGAGAGCGAAACGTGAACAAAATATAGTGTAGAATTGTCGATAATACGCGCTTGCAATATGTTTGTAGAATATTTTAATTAATACAATAGAAACATCACGTATACATATACATTGCAAGCGCATATAATAAAGCGCAAAAGAATGTAATTCGCATAATGAAGAAGTTTCTCAGACCCTTATTTTACTTATTTTACTTTGTTTTAATTAATTTGCTGTACGATAATGGAAACAACATTGATCAAAAGATGAAGTTGTACGCATTAACATAAATTGACATGAATAATTTGATGAAAAGTATCATTACATCACATTCATATATTTACTAATTGTAAATCAAAATAAGAGTCGCAAAGAGAATCGTCATATCTTGATGTGAAATGTGACGGGGGTGGTGGTATAAAGCATCATTTATGTTAAAATGCACAATTGTTTTATATTTTTGATTGGATATATTAAAACAGTTTTGTACACAACAGATTTTTTTCAATATACAACAGTTTCTCGTGCGCTGGCGCGTGCATTTGGCGACTATTTTTACCCTTTTTTTTTTAAGGTAATTTTTTATGTTAATAACATAGTCCTGGGCCACTACTTGGCAGAAGCGCGCAGGGGAACTATTTAACAACGCGTTGGACGTACTAAAGCGCGGCGCGAGCTCATCAGTGAGCACTAACGTACAGTAGCGGCGTTTTAGGACATGCATGGAGTGAAGGATGCTCGTTCGCTCGCGCGTGCTACTCGCGCTTCGTCATAAATTTAGCGCACTGATCTCATTCCGCGGTGAATCCGTCGACAAAAATAGCAGCAACCGCCACGACGCGCTCCGCGACTTGGAGCTTGGAGCAGTTGGAGCGGCCACGTCGCGCCGCGCCGCAGCGCGCCTCGCGTCATTCGTGAGGCGCACGCGCTTCGGCGCATTTACCCCTGGAATGCGCGACTGTGTCGGAAGGGGCGAACCACCCCCGCGGAACCGACTCGTACGAATAACCCGTGGGCGGAGGTGCGGCGCGGAGATTCCGCATAAAGGCCGATGACTCTTTGTTTTGGGAGAATCCCGCGACGCGACGCGACGCGACGCGACGCGACACCCGCTTTTCTGTCACTGACCTTCCGCGAGTAGAGCCGCGCGCGGCACGCGATAGGACGATTCTTGCCTGCCTGTCCGCCTGTCCGCCTGTCCGCGCCATGCCATGCCACTCCGTGCACGTTACTCGTTCTGTCTATAGCGCGATGTTCCGTTAGCCGCGACATCGGGGATTAGCGCGTCTTAACGTCTTAACCCCCCTCCTTCTCGAGTAGCGGCACGCGGCGCGGCGATTCTTCGATTCTTGTACCATGTCCGATATAAAGAAGATATATCTATAGTAATGATACATAAATATGGCGTCCTTTATGCACTCTATACTAATTTGCAGCGTATTTTCCGTTTTTTTCGAATTCATCAGTAATTGTCGTCAGATGTGTCGTAAATAACGATGACGACAAACCTCGTTTCTTTCAAGAGAACTCCTTTTTTCAATATCTTATTTCACTTATTTGTCCAAGAACAGCTAAAGAAAATTTCTTGAGAATTTTATCGCTGCTGATTTGATACATGTATAAATGATATAACGTTGAACATTAAGTACATTTGTTTGTAAGAAAAATTTATTTTTATTAAATGTAACACCTCTCTAGTTTCCTTATCAGAAACAATATCAATGCAAAAGATATTAATATTTTTCTTCAGAATTCGAGGTTTTTTTTTTACAATTTATAGATTTGAGACTTAGGATCCTCGAATTAAACTGCATATGCGCGAGAACAAGCGACTCGTTAAAAAAGTTCAGATATGTAACGGATGAGAATGAAACGCTTAAAGGCAATAATTGAAGGCAGTCGTCATCGAGTCGCGTGACAAGTCAAGCGAACCATAAGGCACTCTCATGCTGCATGGCACAGATCCAAAAACATTCCCGTGAAGTGAAGTCCGAAGTGTATTCAAAGGATGCTTTTCGGTTTTACGAGCTGTAAATGTAGCTTACATATCGCGCGCAGAATACGTGTCAGAGACGGAAAACGCGACTCGCGACTCGCGACTCGCGACTCGCGACTCGCGCCTAGATTGACGCGAATAGGCATAAGCGCACCAGAATAATTATTAACACCCTACGACGATTACGTCAACGTCTGTTGCGTACGCTGTACGCGATGACACGCATCTTCGCGGAAATTCGCTGTTCGTTAGCGTCATCACCTCGTCCGTGTTTCTTCGTTTCTTCGTTTCTCGTGATTGGCGTGTATGTGCCTAACGTTGATTATGATACACGTCTTGAACCGAGTTTTCCATTTTGTCTTCGCGGAAATTGATGATAAAATAAAGAAAAATGACAGCTCCGGATAGCCAAGTATCCAAATTGCGGTAGTTACCGAAGATAATCGAAATTATTAACTATATAATTAATTTTTTATCAACTTAGTCGATGATAGAAGATCGAAGGCAAAAATATATTCGTTGATACATGTCTATGACATATTATAACAAATGTATGAGAGTCTCACACATAGGAGTCTATTGTGCGAGAGCGCAACATTAGAGCAAAGAATCATTTGTATCGCGGAATTGTAAGCACTGTGCACTGCACTCCGTAAAGGAGGTCAATGAAGGACGCGCGCGCGCATGTTGGTATATGACTATAATTTAATAAATGCATGATTTAATTAGTCATAACGTGCGGCGGTAACGCTCACGCTTTTGTCACGATATGCTTAACAATCTTGATGAAGATATATAATTTATCAATAGAGACGATAATGAAGATAACAGCTATAATATTTTTTAATATAAATAGTATATTTATGCGATAATAAAGTAACAACGAACCTAAAGTTAAAGAGGAAAATATAATGGTATGAGAGTTCGAAGCAACGAATTCAAGCGCGAACATGAACGAATTACTACCCGGCTAACTAAGAGTTTATATCCCACTTATTAAAGCTTGCCTACATAAAACTCCAATTTCTCCTGAGTAACTTACTAGAAGGAGTTGTAATTACCAATCCAGATTACAACACATATTCAGATTATTCGAGAAGAAAAGGACGTGTGATAACTGCGATATATAGAATCATCTCTTAAAAGAGAAATCTGGAGGCAGGCTTGCATCTAAAATCCGTCGTATATATGTACGTAAAGTATTTAAATTAATAGAGTGTAGACGTATTATTAATTCTTTTTTTAATTTTAAAGTCATAAAGTTTAAATTCATTTTTTTGCTGTTTATGATTACAGTATTTTATCTTAATATTATTATTATTTCCAATCTTGCCATATCCAAATTGTATATGCTTCGCAATTAAAAAGATATTTCTCGAAAAATTATGTTATATGAATTGTTAATATGTATAAATTTAGATGACATTTTCGATAGTATCGGTAAGCGAAGGAGTATAGCGATTCAATATTTATGCCGAGTTGTGAGTACATTATCTTATGAGGAAGGCACGGTATTTGGAAATATATTATACCATTCTCTCTAATTTATCAGGTTGTCTCGACATAATTTGTGTGTTTTGGTATTACAAAACTGTACTTAATCACGCGATATCGCGTTTAAAACCCAAGCAGATTCCACGTTCATAGAATCGTAAAAAGGTTTACGTGTGAGACTTTTCCTCCACAGCACTCGCACGTAACGTTAATCCGTTTTAACGCTTGACATCGATGGTCTTTAATCCTTGCAACACACTGGCACGGCGTTACGATAAAAACATCTATAATTTCAACACAAAATTAAATTGTTTTCGAATGTATATAATAATTTTCGAATGAGTAAAACACTGCACAATGCTGTAGTTAAAAAGCACTGTAGTACAAAATGTCCCATACGGAAATTTATTTAATACGAAAAGGATTAATAACGCTATTCGATATACAGTGTGTTCAATTTATCCGATTCTCTACTCGTTATTCTTCTCTCGTCGCTGGTTATCTTACGAGCGTAAACGCGTGAAAGAATTGCGCGCACGCATTATCAGCATTACGGCCAATTACCGACGTAATTGGCCGCAAATGCCGTAATTGGCGATCATTAATTCGAAGATCTGTCGAGATTCACTGACAATACTGACAACAATAGCTCAAGAGATACGAGTTCCGTGTAATTTTGTCGTACGATCGATTTGAATGCCGATGGGCAGACGAAAAAGCACGCGCACGCACGCACGCACGCACGCACGTCGCGCGGATAATACCTACGCGAATCGAGCATATGCCGCTCAGCGCCGCGCCGCGCCGCGCCGCTCTGTGACTATCGATATGGGTCTGATTGCGCGAGATAGCCTGGCCCCGATATTCGACTATATGAACACGGTGGATGTATGGGCGCGCGGAATGACTATCGCGCATTCGTAGAAATGCAATGACACGCGCCGACTGTCGATGGAATCGAATAAAAGGCTCATGGTTATGCTATATTGCTATTATAGGCGGGACAAAGAACCCGTTTAACACTTGGCTGAAAATACAGGATGTATTCGGTTTATTCAGTTATGATGTTTTCAATCGCTTCGAAGTCATTGAATCAATGCCGTTTTAGGAAAGATGTTACTTCCACGTTTAAAACACGATTTTAGCGAAAAACGTGAAATATTCCGTAGCATTAGTTGAAATTGTATAGAAATATTTTGTTACTATTTTATATTATTACAGTTTTTGTATACATATTGTGTTTCATTAAATGTAATTGAAAAAATATAATCTCTACATAAAAAAACCACCAAGTGGACGAATATCCAATATGACAATTTTGAAATAAATAAAGGACTCGTAAGTAACGACAAATTAGATAAGTGGACGAGCGAGAGGATATTAAACCGAGTAGAGTAAGTAGAGTCTGCCTAGCTTACGGGTTTGATTCCCGGTTCAGGGATCCCTTGCTTCGAATCCTTACAGCTCCACCCTTAAAACGAGCTGATGATGCGGTGCGATGGTGTTCTATTGTGTATCTACACACAAAAGCTATGACGTTGGGAAACCAAACCTTAAAGACACAAGTCTTCAATGTGTCGTCCCATATGTGAACTATGCTTGTTCAGGGTGAAAACAGACCTTCAATGAGCTTGGATAATTGATCTAAAATTCTAGCAATGTCAATAAGACTTGACACAACCGCCAATGATTAACTAATCTTTGTTTCTCGACTTGCATTATCTATCTATGTATAACTGTCCGACTATGACCTAGAAACAGACAGGTAGTCTCTCGCTAACCAGAGTTAGTCAACTCCGTAAAGGTTAAGACAGATCAATAAAAAAAAAGCTACTCTTAGTCTTCCGCAACCTCTTTTATCTACTGACAATGAGTGCCGGGCAAAATCACAGCTTCGAGATGGATAGTTTTAGCCCCGAATTACGTTTCATACGCAGCCAATTTTCGTTTTCTATATCCGACTTTGTATATTATTAACTCATGTCTTTCATGCGTCAAATTTTTACCTTTTAGGAAACACCGAGTCTAATTAGCTACACAAGTTAAATTGATATACTGTTAATAATGTTCTTAATGTTCGTAAATTCCACAAGAGCTAATCGTTTCCCGACTAGAAAATCTAGTATGAGTTAATTTCAACTAATCAAAATATGACAAATATTAAACGTTTTTCGGTTAAAAAAAATTATATATGCAAAAATTTTTTTATTAAATAAAGAACTTGAGATCTTCGATATCACAGGCATCTAAGCACTCTATTTCACAACTATCTTGTACCTATCTTACAACCCTTTATTACGGTCTATAAGATATCGCCGACGAGGAACCTGTATAGCATCCCGTTTTGTACCCGGTTGGTAGTACAAGAATCTCGAGAGCTCGTCCTAAAGTGTCCCCTGAAAATTCGTGGCTCCCTCTTGCATGCTCGGTGCTTTACGTCGTCAAAGAAAGACGGGCATGGCAACAAGGCGAGCGACGCCGGCGTCTCCCGACCAGCTGGTGGAATGCGTGACGTCATGAGCCTACTATCTACCTACCTACACTAATGTGCCACAAACACGTCTCACCCTTTATCGTCGATGCACTCTCGCTCTCTCACTCTCTCTCCTCCTCATCTCTCTCCTCTCCCCCCCCCCCTCCCCCTCCTCTTCCTTCTCCTTCGCCACCATGGTCTCGACGCTCGCGCGACTCAACGACTCTCGGCACACATACGACGTGTGGCACGCCTACACGAGAGCGTGTGGCACGAGACCCGAACGAGCGATGGAGACGCGATTACCTTTGTGTGAACGATAGCCGAAACGCCACGCTTTGGTGCCGCTGGAATTTCAGATATAATCGTTAACGTGGTCGCCGGTAGTCGGTACAGATGTTTCAGACGTGTAATGTTGTGCGATGCAATTTCGGTACCACTAGCGAGCTGCCGTAGCGAGTGTCACTACGACAATTCGCATGCTCGTACATATACTCGTAACATTGTGACAAATGCCACAGTGAGGTAAAAATATTTGAGCATTTAAGTAGTAGCGCAAGGCGAATTATGGAAGACTGACAATGAGTCGAATAATACTAAAATGCACTGATACCATCATATTACATATTAATTAGATATTAACGTGCGGCAATTTACACGTATACACATATATTTTACGTTTTTTCTTTTATGCACTTAGCTGTAGGAAAAACAATAAAATCATTAGACACAGCTAATATCAATGTGAATATTAAGAATTCAAAGCTCAGCTCTGATTTAAAGAAACTGATTTAATCATTTTTCGTGACAAATGAAAGTCTTGTATCTACACGTTAATTTATTCGAGAGAAGCACGGGAATCGCGGGATACCTATGACGTACAAGAAACATAGAAGGCTATTCTTGAGGCTGTCACGCGCGAATACCTATATTATGTATAGTTATACACCATAGACGACACATTCGTCTCGTACGCAAGGCTTATAAAAATATTTACGATTTAGGGTCGCGGTGAGCAAAGGCGACTCATAATTAGGCGATTCGCTCAACGAACGCGAGCGAGTTTGGCTCATAGTCAATCTCATCGCTATATACACATTCGCAACACATTCGAGCGCACAAACGCGCTGGGCGGTTGGGCGGCTGGGCGGCTGGGCCGCTGGGCCGCGCGTTGGCGCGCGAACGCAAAGAGAGAGCATCCAGTCGTCCACTACTCCACTGCTCCACTCGTCCAGCGTCCAGTTGAGTTGAGTGTGAATGGTGGGAGCTTTTATACATACATGTGTTCTAAGGGTGGGAGTGGCGGGATGATAGCGGGGATAGTCGAGTATCGACGACACGAGCCGATTCATCCCCACCATTTCGTCAGATCTCCGTTTCTCCGTTGCTCTAGTAGTAGTAGTAGTAGTTGGTAGTTGATAGTTGGTAGTAGTCGAGTAGTCGTAGTCGGGGCAGAGAAGACGTACATCGGGTGGGGATAACATCTGCTTTTAGCGTGATTGCCGTGTATCGATGTGACTTTATGGCGCGCGGCGAGCTGCGGGCAACAAAGTAAACGTATGATTCTTAATGTGCCATGCCGCTGCGAAATTCGAGGCCGTTGCGACACTGCGTAGCACGCGCGCGCTCGCGGAAGGTCACGAGAGAGTTGTTCCGGATAACCGGAGTTTCCGATTGGTCAAGATTCGACGTACGTGCGTCTGTTATTTTTATCGCAACGCGGCGTGGACATGCACGATGTGTGCGTCCAAGTTGAAGCTCGCAAATTCTGTCTCGCGATTTCGATCTGCATTATCTGCAATGCCGAAAGAACGCGATTATTATATCATATCGAGCCTTTCTAACGTACCATTATGAAAGAGAGATTTTATTGATTAATAGTACATCTAAATTATAAGAGTATTATACATATAAATATATGTATGCAGAGAACGAGTTCTCTGACGAGTGTAACTTTATAAAAAATTGAAATATATGTTGTGAGTGGAAAACATTTTATTAGCATCTTGGAGTAAGCTCTCCATTGTAACAATTTCCCTTTTAAAAGGAATCCATTTTATTAATATGCGCAAGATAAATTGCGCGATGTATCACTCGCAATTAATCAATTAAGAGCTTAAAAGCACCAGAGCGATTTTCCATCCATCGCGCGCTCTCATCTCGCTCCGAAATAAATATGGATGATTCTGCATTTTTACTGCATATTCATGCATTGCGGGTCCATGGTACACCATTCAAACACTGAAATGTAATATCTCATCGATTTGATTCATGAGGGTGTTGGCGATTATAATTTATAATTGAAGACCTTGTATAAAAAATTGCATCTTGTTTTCTTTTTCTTGTCAAGCTTTAAAATTGTTGCCACGTTCATTGTTCATTAAATGCATCTTGCACTAAAGTAAAGTTTTCAGAAAGTAGAAATAAGGCGTGTTTGATTTCTTATTTCTACATATTTCATATTCCCTATTCATACAACTTATTTCTTTTTAAATGAGAGAGAGAGAGAGAGAGAGAGAGAGAGAGAGAGAGAGAGAGAGAGAGAGAGAGAGAGAGAGAGAGAGAGAGAGAGAGAGAGAAGGCGAAAGTTTGAAAGCGTATGGTAAAAGAGGCAAATTGTATAACGTTTATCAATCTAAAACTGGAACATGAAGAGTTGGTTGCTCACTGAGATTATCTTTTGTGAATCGACGATTTGACTGGTGATGACACATTTTGGCAGATTATTTGCACTATGACCGCTTCTGTCGTTAATTACCAGATAACGCGGCGCGAAGTGCGACGCGTGAAATCAGTGATTCGGAGAGTAAGTATAATGTCGATGTCGATGTCGACGTCAACGACGACGCTCCACGCTCTATGCTCCAGACTCCTTTCACGCATTCTCAATGTTACCGAACCTGCTCGCGACGGTGCAATAGCAATAGCACACGCACATTCCGCGCCGCAGTGAATTCGAACAGATTTCCGTTTTCATTAAATTCTCTAACCTGTTGCACGATCTTTGTTATTCTTAGAGAAAACATCTATATTTTCATTTCCGGATATGTCTTCAAGCGAGTGATAAGTGATACACTATTAAGATACACGCGCGTCTAAACTGCGACTCGAGCCTAGGTCGGAATATCGCAATAACAGTATAACGTTCATAAATGTCCCTCTATTGCATATTGTTGTGTGTTAATTTACAATCTTCTTACATTGACAAAGATATTGTCTTGTATTGGCAAACAGTTATACTAATTTTTTTTTTCCTTCTATTTTCTTCTACTAAATTTATAATCATAAATGTTTTTATATACTTGATATACAAAATACTTGACAAAAAACTTAATTTATTCCCGTTATCGTGCCGCGATACGCTCATAATTAGCTTGCACATCACAAAATATCGTAACAAAAGACCATGATAGCGCGGTCTATGTAAATTGAAATACTTGATCACCGTGCTACACCGTGAAACTTTCGTAATCGTCCTTATCGTCAACTCAATTTCGATGTTTCGCAAAACTAAAGCAAAACTGACAATATCATGACGAGCTTTATGATACTTTTCGCCAATGACTCGCGTTTTCCTCTTTAGCGCTTTAATTATTGGCTGACAAAGTAGCGCGGCAAATTGTCCGAAAATGATGGATGTTGAAGGAATCTTGAGGGAACAGGGAAAAGTTGCATTCTCTTCTCGAGATATCGCGTGAACGGCAGAGAAAACAAGTAGGTAGGTAAGAAAGAGAAGCTCACGTTAGAGTCGAAATATAACATCGTAAATCGGATGGATCGCCGTAAAACTCGCTCTATACCAAAATTCTTACCTTTGTACATCTTTACTTATTTGTTTTTTACTTATTTACTTATTTATATATTTACCACATATGAAGACGCTATTGACATATGTGTATCACATGCTACTGACATATGCATATACATACAGCTACGAAATTATTTATACAATAACATTTAACGTTTTTATTTGTCACAAGTTGCTTTCACGTTAATGTCGCGTTCAAAGCGTTAAAAGCGCAGTTTTGGCGATTATTTAATGGACTTCGAAGTGTGTTCTTTCCTTTGTCAAGCTGTATAAACTCGGCGATTCTTCCACAACCTCGTTCTAAATACGATTTTTTTTCTGGCGCATCGATATCTTCGCTCATTGCAACTGCGAGAGAAAGTCGTACGAATAGTCACCGAGTCACGGCCTATTTAGTCGCACAGCTCTACACAATGTCGTCGAGAACGTATGTACGCTCTCTAAATCGGTGGAACAGCAGAATGCAGTGCTATTTTTTTCGTAATAAAGGCGAAGCCAACCAGATCGGCGACGAACGGTCGCTAAATAATTAAGTCGTAAGAAATAAGAAAGAAATTGACATTACATTGCACACACTCATACATCACGTAATAATCGTGAGAGATTTTCATAGATTTGAAATGAATCTTGGATTGTATCTGCGAATAAGAAACTACTATTATAGTGCGTAAATTCGATCGATCCTAAGGCACATTGATGATCCAGTCGACTCTATTTAAATGATTTTAGCAATGAGATTTTACTCAAACAGATTCGACAATTCCGGAAAACGACTTAAAACTTGTTTCATCGTAAGCAGACTCGTTTCCATGTAGGACGCGATACCGTTCGTTTCGCGAGAGCTGCTACACAATTTTCCGTTCCTTTCCCGGCTACTCTCTACTCTTCTTCGCCCTCCCCGCGATTCGCGAACCAAGAGACACGCCATATTCTATTCCGTGATGGGAGCTTCGTTACCACGCGTGCGGCGACGACGAAATTCTTATCGTGATGGAGCCGATATATCGATTGCTCCGATTGCTCGCATTCCCGCGACAGGAAGGCTTGGCACGACACTGGGGGGAATATCTTAAGTAAACGCCACCTCGGATGCTGATCGTGACGATACGCTTTATTTACTCCAGAAGAGTTAGCTCTTACCCTCTTACGACCATGCAAACTTTGCGAGATATTACAATTATGAAAGTATTGCGTCGATACGTCGCAACACGCAGTCAGCGCTGAAGAGATTTGTTTCTTTTATCGCTCGACGACAAGTGAAAGTTGTTGCGTGAAATTAGCGAACTTGTTGGAATCCTCATCTGTATCAGAACCATATAAGGCAGATCACTGTTTAGGTCTTTGCTAAATTAAAACGTTTACAGTCTCTCTCTCTCTCTCTCTCTCTCTCTCTCTCTCTCTCTCTCTCTCTCTCTCTCTCTCTCTCTCTCTCTCTCTCTCTCTCTCTCTCTCGCTCTCTCTCAAAACTATAACACACACGCTCAAACGAAACTTAGGAAGCATAAATACCTCGTTAATTGTAAATATGTATAATAGCGATATATAAATGTCTCCGCGGATTGAGAGTAAATTTTAAAACATCTGTAAATACAACTACAATCTTGCACAAGATTAATACAACATCCGCGATATGTGAGATAAATAGGATACACCAGATATAAATAGATATGACTGTCGTGCGTCCTTTAATTCAGTCATCGATTTAATCTTTCAAACGAGTAAATTTGTTATTCAAACGAATATGTCTGCTTATTTATATACATATATCAAGCTCTATCTTTTCTGGATGTACGCATGTATCTGAATTTATAACAACGTAGCCATTCACAAAGAACAAGTAACTTTCGCGGTTTAGACACGATAAACTCTATGGGTAAAACATTTTCGGTATTTTATCCAGATTATCGTAAAATGAGATAAAGTTGGTAAATCCTTCAAGAGGAAACATACATATTTTACACGATAGTAAAATTAACTGTCAATATAAAACGTTAGTATCGTTAAAAAAAATTATGGTATCCGCGTTGACGTTTTGAAAGGAGGGACACACGTTATAGAAAAAGGTAATATTGGTCATTGCGCATCGTGTAAATTTAGTATAAATTTAGTATAATTTTTTCTACGTTTCTCTTCAAAAACTCATCGGTACGCGCGACGTGTGACGCTCAACATTGCGCTGACAACGTTTCCTCATCGGTCGCTTTACGACGCATTTCAAATCGGTGGTTAATAAACCCATAAGCTAGCTAATACTCGAGCGTATATATGTTCATTATACGAAATGTCTAGGAATGATCGCCGTAAAGTAAGATTCCAAAACATAGAAATTAGAGATTAAGAAGATACTATCATTTTTCGAAATTTTTAGAAGCAATTTTCAATCTATTCGCTTGTATAGATAGATCTTTCGAAAAAAATTGAAACCTTGCAACGAACTTATTTACGGCTTCCAGTGACCTAACCTAGTAGTAACCTAACCTTACAGATAAAAAAAATGCCTTTTCATTATTCGTCTTATTATAGGTACCCAATATTGATTTCAAACGTTTGAGAGCGGTTGCTTATTGCTGTCAATTTTCTAATGCACGTCGAGCACTCATTCTTCAAATAAATTCCTGTGCGTACTACATTATTTCCTAATTATGTACATATATAAACTTTGCAGATATTGGTTAAAATTTTACTGTATTTAGTGTGACGAAAATATGGTAATAACGCAAGATTAATATAGGCAGGGATAAGGGAGAAGAGGGAGAAGGTTGGTGAGGAGTGGGAGGAAAGAGAGGAAGGTAAAAAAAAGTCCCTCTTGAAATGGGCGACGCGATGCCAGCAGCACTCTCGCGGATCACCGTCCGCGAGATTTATTTATAAGCCCGCGGTCGAGCACGATTTCTTTTTATCCATTGCATTCCTTCCAAGGCCCCGATGGAGAACGGATCGAGCATCGAGCCGTCGTCATGGCCGTTTATTCGTTCCCGCGCGCCGCGCGGCGCGCGAGATCGCTTTCCATCTCTCTCATTCTCTCTCTGCTCCTCTCTGTTCCCCGGCTCCCCGCTCGCTCTCGAGTCTCGTTCAATATGGCACCGTCCGCCGCCGCTGCTACCACTACCACTACCACCACTACCACCGCCGCCGACGCCACCGACGCCGCCGACGCCGCCGACGCTACCGACGCCGAACGTCTCTCGTTTCGGCGGAATATCGATAGCGTACCGAGCGTACGCCGACCGAACGACGGGGTACGGAGGCTGCCCGTACGCTCGAATAACGCTCACGAATTATGAGCTGCCGCCCTACACTACTACGTCCGTTACGTGATTATCCGAGTTATCCGGAGCATACGTAATACGCGGCTATTGACTGGCGCGTTCCACGAACGCAAAAGTGCAGCAAACGCGGGACATTCCGTTCTCGCTGCATCGCGCTTTTACTAAATTAGCTCGATTAGTTATCCAGTAGGCAAGGCTTTCTCGTAACAAGCGGAGAAAGAATTGTTAAATGTTATATGTAACAAACGTACCCATGCGCGTGCACCGTGATACTTCCGTTATTCCGTGATACTCGAGAAGCTAGATCTATCTATTCTATAATTCCATATATATGTATAATAGACTCACATTATTCGTATGAAATATCGTAGATTAGATATCTCTAAAACAATTAATCACTTAAAAATCTCTTGATAAATGCCAGATTCAGTTGTGGGTTAAAGTGATTTTAACTGACCTACAACTGAAATTCAATTGACTAATTAAAAAACTCAAGTTGCTTAAAATTTATTATGATAAGCAGAATTTCCCAATTGCACAATTGTAAAGAATTTCCTTTGCAAAAGTCTCGATCTAATGTTTTTCTTCGAAACTAATGTTTTTGCAATTTAATTTTTTGAAACGTAGGCAAGTTTCTATCGGATTAAGATACGATGAATATACCTGGTACAGTGCAGGCGCAAACATGTTCACAGTGAGAAACATCGTTTACGGTTGTGCAGCGATCGAAGCTCGTATTGTGGTTTTCGGAGGGTAGTTGACCCCCATTGCTGTCGCTTTCAAACAGTCGTGACTAAATCGACATTGTTACTAAATCGCCATTAACTTTTGGCGAAAGTGCTACGACCGGAGTGTTATTTATATCACGAGTATGTAGAAATATTGCTTAAGACAATTCGCGACTCCTCGATACACAAACTGCAGTATAAGAAAGTATATCAATGTTATATTTCGCTCATTCTGTTATTCTTAATTCGCTCCGTTAAACTTTAATAGAGATGAAAATGATTTAACCTATAATGTACCTTTTCCACCGTAATAAATACATGAGTAATAATACGAATGCGCGCGCGATAGATATTTTTCTGGCCCAAATATGGCCCAAATTTAACGTATCATTGTTCGGAAGATCGATGCCGTTAGTTAACCGTTTGTTGTTGTCCTCTTTCGATGGCCCAATATTAAGATGGCGCGTGTACAAGAGAATCTAAATTTAGTCGAGTTCCGAGCTTGGTTTAATTGCCAAAGACTGCGCGACGATGGCAAATGGCAGGCATAATATCCAGTGCATGATATGACACACGACGCGCTTCTTTCTTGAAGAAACGTGATCGGAAAACTATTTTTTCATCGTATCATTCTTTGGGCAGGCATATTACAGCGTCGCGTATTATAGCTGTGCGAATAATGCTTCGTAGATCCATGATATAAAAAAGGATTATAAAAAAAAAACGTAGCGATGCGATCCAAATTTTCTACAATCGGAATCTGACGAAACTTGATTAAAATTCCAAGACAAAGTCCCGCTTACCCGTCTGTTAACTGGAGCACCTTTGGTTAGATTTTATCGCGATTACGCAAAATATGACACATCTATATGAATCTCTGAACGTTTTTAAACAGAGAATTTCCAACTCTTCTCTTCGATATTCCGTAAGCAAATGAACATATTTCGTCGCTTTTGATTCGAAATTTCTATTTCTTTTTTTTTCTTTCTTTCTTTCTTTTCGTACGTCATTAGTCATGAAGTATCTTTTATCAATAAATTTTCAAATTTTTGAGACATTTTGGTTGTCTTTTAAATTTAATATACAACATTCTATCGCATCAAGACAAGTAGGGTTGAAAGGCGAGATTAACGCCCCGACAGTGGCGACGAAGAGGAATACACGCCAAATCAGCAGGATGATCTGGATGACGACAATGTGATAGCGTATGTAAATAAATGACGGGGAGAGAGAAAAGTTCGATGGACGATGGTCGCGAAGGGAAAGGGTGAGAGGAGAAACCCCGGAGCGGGAGAAGGGGAGGGGGAGTTAGCGCCTGCAAGGCAGACTTGGCGCGTCAGATTAGGTAACGCGTATCCATGACGGTTTTTTCTCCCGCGGAGAAAGTTAGTCTAGGCGCACTTCGACCGTAAAATCGCTTCTCGGCGCCGAGCGACCTCCCCCCCCCCCCATCTCTCTTTCTCTCTCTCTGTCACTCTTTCTACCGGACCGATATCTAACCAAAAATGTTTCCTAGTTGCGTGTTGTTATTCTATGTGTATATACTTACACATGACTAATTACAGAATCTGATTTAATCGGTGCTTTCACAAGTCATTATTTCGCATGGCGTCTCTTCCGCAGATCAAGACGCGAGAATTTGTGACAAATTTATAGCCTTCACTCGTTTCGTTACATTCTTCCTAAATATCTTTGTTATAAATTAATTTGTAAATTTACACACACAACACACACATGTGCGTGTGCGTGTGCGCGCGCGATATTATCTAAAAACTAGAAAATTTTTCTCTGTACTCCACTTTCTCTCACTGTCGCTCCATGCTTTACAGTTACAGAGTTGTGTGAATCGAATATAACCTTTCTTTCCAAATAACGAAGATTGCGCAATAAATAATACTCGGACATTTTTGCGAAGTGTATATAACGTACGTATGACTTTCGATCGCGCGGCGCGGCGGCCTTCTCTTTTCGTTTGTCAAATCGACTGTGATATACTGATATCAAAACGCGAGACTTATTGTTAGTTAAGTATATAGTCTTGGTGAGACATCTAGCGATCGTCTCTCGGACGATCGAAACGCGCGAAATTTCTTCAATTGCTTCACTCAGAGTCTTGCATTTGCAAAACTGAATAATTGAGTCTCGCATAAATACAAATTTTTATATATGTAAAAATTATATTTCGCTTTGATACGGAGTCTCGGAGTTGAAGCATTTTTCGCATTTTACTATTTAGATCTTACCGTTTAGATCCCGCTTGCCGACGGACAGAATGCAAATCTCGCGGGTTTTGAAGGCGTTTACGTAGTTAAATCGCTCGTTAGAAGCTAGGCGAGCGACTTTACTTTCGTTTACTTTTGAGAAACGATCGTAGCCGCCCGCGCCGTCCGTCGTTATTTCGGAGAGTATCAGTCTGCGACGGAGAGCTGGCTCCGATCAGCTCCGACCAGCTCCGACCAGCTCCGACCAGCTCCGACAGGAACGAACGGTTTAGCAACAAGTGTGGCGGTGTGGCCGCGCGCCGCTGAATGGCTGAATTCCTTGAACGCGACCAACTCACCAGCTTTCAGCTTGTAACTTGTAAGCGCGATGGCCGTCTTGTAACTCTTGTAAGCGATAAGCGCGCGCGACCGCGACCGCGCGTCAGTGCGAGGATTCGGCGTTCGGCGTTCGACGTTCGACGTTCGACGTTCGACGTTCGACGTTCGACGTTCGACGTTCGACGTTCGGCGAGGTACTTGACGTGACATCTTCCGGTAGCGTAGAGAATCGTCGCTTTCGGGGTGATCATTTCCGGGTTACGGATTATGGACTACGGAGAGTACGTCGAGTGACTCAAACGCGGTCATTCCTAGAAACTAGAAACAGTCATTTCCGATTCTACAGTCTACGTGCAACACGGAGCGGAAAACCCGTCGTAAATCGCGAAAGCTTTAAATTAAACACAAACAATTAAACACAAATTAATTAACGATAAACAATTTCTAATATGCGGGCTCTTTGCAGATATATCGCGCGTTTGACGTAAACAAAATCCATCCTCGATCGGCGATCTATTAAACGAAAGCCTTTCCACAAGAAAATATAGATATGATGACTGTGGCGTCATTCCGTGGCTATATCGACTGATGTCACACTCAATTAATATTAATGGAACGACGGATCAATTAACAATTTTCGCTTTACGCCTTACGCCTTACGCCTTACGTGTTCTCGACTCTCGTCAAAAACCGGAAATGGTTTTTGAACCTTCACGATCGCTAGGAAATAAATAAAAATTGTGTTTTCAACTACTGGTCCACGAAAACATTTCCTGAAAATTTATGAAATTGCAAACGAGATTGTTAATACAACGATATTATACATAAGATATATCTCTCTCTGTATCATTCGATTCACGCACAGTATTCATCAATCTTACGGAAATGTGTCCATTTCAGACGCGTAAAAATCGGGGATTAAGTTTCAATAAGTCTGAGGGTCTATCCAGAGCCCGTATTCTGTTCCGCTAAAATCCATTTACCGACAGTCGTCGGCGTCGTTAACGGTGTCGGCGCAGCTTTTACACGATATGAAAAACCTGCGCAACGACACTCATCGAACCGACAATTGTCGGTAGGCAGGAACGGAATACGAGCCCAGACAAACTTGCATAGGTGCATAAGCAGTATATGCATAAGGAAATTGATTGGTCTGTTTCCTTATGCATATGTATATGAACCAATCAATTTTCTTATACTTATGTCTATGCGCTATGTGTGCAAGTTTGTCTAGATAGACCCTTAAAGTTTTTTTTTCCAAGAAATCAAGCGGAGGAAATTTCCACCGTAATAATGATTGACAGTGTTCGCGACCGTTAGCGCGATTTCACCATTTCAAGTCGCGCGCACAACACGATTCGATCGCGAGACAATTTGACGCATTGCCATCGTCATCATCATCATCATCATTGTCGACGACGACAACGACAACGACAACGATTATAAAATGCTGTAATAACGGTACGCATATTTCTCCCCTTCCGACATGAAGCGATGGAAAGACGGAAGCATCGCCGTGTAACTGGGTCAGTCGCAGACGACGATGACGATAGGGGAAAAGAAAAAGAGACTTCTCCTCTCGTCTATCATTGGCGTAATGCGCGAGCGCGAGCGTGCTACACGTAAGTGCGTAAGCGCGTATTTACGTACCGCTAACCTGCAACCTGCCAGACCTGCCTTCTAGAGCCTCCCGCCTCTCCCGCCTGCGTGTTTTACCGTCTCCTCTCCATGCCATGTACCGTTAGGGAGAATAGGGAGTCGCTGTAGTCTCTCTCTCTCTCTCTCTCTCTCTCTCTCTCTCTCTCTCTCTCTCCTCTCTCTCTCTCATCTCTCTCTCTCTCCCCCCCCCTCCCCCTCCCCTCCCCCTCTCTCTTTTATAATAAACATAAAAACGCCACGTGTGAAAGTTTTTGTCGCGTTTATATATAATAGTAATAAATGAAATACTCTTACTACGTTTACACGAGCGTTACTTCTGTAGTAACTTACGATAATTTACTCCGCGTAAACGAGTGAATTATCGTAAGTTACTACAGAAGTAACGCTCGCGCAAACGTAGTAATTGTCGACCATTAAAAATTGTTTACCCGGTAAAGGTAAAGGTAACGGATAATTTACTTACTCGATAGAATACTCTTCTGTGGAGATACTTGGTGAGTTCGCGAGATACACTAAAAAAAAAGATATGAATTTTATCACGGGCTGAAATTGTTTAATAATCAAAAATAAACTGGCAATCGTCAGATACCCTTTCTACTACTGTAGATCACTGTTACTACGTTTACGCGAGCGTTACTTCTGTAGTAACTTACGATAAATCACTCGTTTACGCGAAGTAAATTATCGTAAGTTACTACAAAATCCCGTTTACGCGAAGAAAAATCCTGTTTACGCGAAGGAATTATCGTAAGTTACTACAGAAGTAAAGCTCGCGTAAACGTAGTATGTGACTTACGAAATATTTTGTATTATATTTGGAGATATTGACGAGTGCAGACCGTACAAGTGACTCCCTTGTTTACAATTAGTGACAAGTTGAATCAATAAACAAATAGTCAGCAATTTTTTAGTCGATTAATGATAATTTGTATAAATAAATACGTTAATTTACAAATATATTAGACGGAAGTCTAATCTACTAAGCGTCTCACGAGTGTATATGCACGAGAAAGAACGGGACTCTTGTTGTAAAGTAGCGTTTCGCTGTGTCGCGCAGCGCTTTGTATTTAATTTGTATCGGCGCCAACGCGACGTTGCGAAAAAAATATCGCCCTTATAAAGATATTTGAAAATGTACAAAGCACTCGAGGGAGAGGGGCCTCGAGAAGCCCAGGTTGCTCCTTAATGGACATGGCCTTTGACGATTACTAACGATAGTAACGATAAAAATAATAACTGTAATAATATTTGTGTTTCTCTTGATTGGCGCAGATTCTAAAATGAGATTGGAGGAGGATCTGGTGATCCGCAGGAGCCGACCCACAATGATCTCCGCCAAATATCGCGCCCGCGAGGAACGCCGCCGTCTGCTCAAGATTTCTGCCGGCAAGCTGAGGAGGATCGAGGACCCTGAAGCGAGCCTGTGCCGATCGGTTCTCATAAATAACGCGGTACGACGGTTGCAGCGTGAAAATCGAGACGAGAAAACACGGAATTACGGTACCCTCCCAGTGGTGGCATCGTATATGGACGACGCCAGCAAGGAGAATAACATTGCCGGGAGCCTCATTGCCGACGTAACGGATGAGGAAACCTCCTCTAAGAAAAGGTACTACGCACCGAATAACTATACGCATAGAATAATCTTGAATAAATTTTACTCTGATAGAATTTTAGCCTCAGACTCTCTCTCCTTCCCTCCCTCCCTCCCCCTCTCCCTCTCCCTCTCTCTCTCTCTCCTTCCCTCCCTCCCTCCCCCTCTCCCTCTCTCTCTCTCTCTCTCTCTCTCTCTCTCTCTCTCTCTCTCTCTCTCTCTCTCTCTCTCTCTCTCTCTCTCTCTCTCTCCCTCTCTCTCTCCCTCTCCCTCTTATCTTCGCTTAAGAAAACTCTTGGCATAGTTATTTGTGCCATATTTTAGATTCCATTGCAAAGTAATTCTCATGTCGACATTATTTGTGATGAAACGTAGGTTGGCCGACGATTCGAGAAACGACGGACTCAATTCCAAGCGGCATAGACACGATGACTTGGACTTGCAGGACGACGTATTCAGTGACTTCTACATCTTGCCGCCGACGCCACGTTTGCTCTCGCACATCGATGAGATTCAGCCAGAACCACCGTCGCATCACAACGGCAATCACCATCTGGACTTCCCGGAGGACCGCCTGAGCAGTGGCGTGGCTGACGTGCGGTCGAACGGCACGATCATCAGCACGAGCACCTCCGCAATGACTAACGGCAACGGCGTCGATAGCACGAGCTGCCATTCCATGCTCTTCCCCGTCGTCGGAGACCTCGACGACGCGAGCGTGCAACTCTCGAGATCGGGAACTGATATGATGGAAGTGACCGACGTCGATCCCGATCGGCTTTGCGACTTTTCCAGATTCGCCGACTCGGCAAAGACGCTGGAGGAACGACTGGCCGAGCTGCAATCCTTGGACGAGCATTTTGATCTCACCAAGTTCGAGCGCAACAACAACCAGAGTTGCGGCCGCGCCTTCCATGACATACAGACCTTCCACAGTCTGGTGCCGGGCCTGGAAACCTAGACGGCGATATCATGTCTCGAGCCAACGGTGTTACGGGACGCCAATGGCGACGGTGATGCCGACTTTGCGGCACACAGAATCGCCTTGACGAGGAGTCGAGCGTGTGAACCCATCGTTCGCCTTATCCTCGTAGCTTATCCACATGCGTCCGTAGATGAAAACCGCGTGCGTCGAACGATGCCGATGCGTAAAGTACTATGAAACATTTCTTACCGTGGGCAAACAGATGGGCAAAATTTTCTATCTTGGATGGCGTGCTATTGATCTATTAACATTAGACTCGCGACATAAGTTTTAAAACAACTTGCAAAAAGAATTCAGAGATATCCAATTTTTACTTTAAACGGTTGAACTACAAAACTGACGACAACAAGTTACATTTCAAAATGGGACGAAAATAACATATCTGCCGTCCTAATACTCATGAGATTTAAAAATGCAGTCGATTCGTTATTAACATCCTGAATTCAACGTCGGAATTGTAATTGAAAGTTTCAGCTTCATTTTTTACTTTAAAGATTCAAATTTGTACATTTAGTTACTACGTGGACTTTTTTTTGTAGTAAATATATGGTAGAACACCATTATGTATATATACGATATTTCGGTCATATCATATATCGTCTGCAAGTCTGACTCATGCTGGTAATAATCTACTTACGGCACTGACTCAATATTCAACGCGTATCCACGCGAGATATCCAATAATACAGTGAACGTCATTCTTTAATTTTTGTTTAGCAATAATCTTAGTAAGAACATTTTTTATTAGTTCAATGATTTACATACATAGAATCATGTGTACCTTTTCAATTTTCAATATTATATAAAGGTGAGACCAGCGATTAAAAGCTTGTCGATAAAAATAAATTATAAAGGAAGTATCAGTAGTTTACAAATTATTTTTGTAAATTCTTGTATTTGTATTCTTGTAAACATTTGTCTTTTTATACTAATATGCTAATATCGCAAAACCGAGAATTTGTAACGGATTTTGTAACGCGACTTTTTACGTTGGCAGGCATAATTGCTGGTTTTGCTCTTCAGATGCCGCGCTTGATCTATTTATGCGACAATATCATTATGCGACAAAATCTATTTAAAGTTGATGGTTGATAGACGACGGATTTCAGCCAACTCGGTATATACAATTATTTCAATTCTTTTCTTTTATAACATAAGAGTATATCTTCCTTTACTAGCAATTGTTTTCTTTTTCATGGAATAATTTCTCTCTCTCTCTCTCTCTCCCTCTCTACTTTCCCTTTTATTTTATAAATATCTATCTCAAATTTACTTGTTTTGTAAATCGTTATAAATTTAGTTGAAAATATGTAGTTATAATATATATAATTTTTCTGAATTTACCACTGTCGACGCCGACTAATGGCGAGCGAACTTGTTCACGCAATCATGAGTCACGTGCCGATGTCCTTGCTGGCTCCTTGTCCTCCGCATCATCCGCCCGATCTTGCCCGCGGCCTGAATCACGGAGCACCTCGCAGTGCCGAAGCATCTTGGAGACATACGCGTCTGCATACTATTCTCCACCGACACAAACTTTTTCGGTACCGATGCAATCTTCGGCATGACACACGCAAAGCGCGCGCGTATATACACACATTGTTTGTACATACACAGATAGATTTTTAATAACATGTTAAGGATATAGGATGAATTACATCGAGAGAGATAGCACACCGAGGTAGAACTATGAACGCGCGTAGAAAGCAGCTTAGCGCCAATATAATTTGAAACTTGGCAAACGTTTCGGACATCGGATGTAACATTGAAGATTAAAACATCACTTCTCGGTGTTTTTTTTTTTTATTATTTTTTTTTTTTACGCAAACATATGTTGCTATGACTGTCTTTTGCCGCTATTTTGAATTGTTATTCAAAGACGAGACATGAACGTGCATAATCTCTGACGTACATAAAAAAAATGGCATTAAGCTTTCTATGCGATTTTTTTCTCCGCGTTGCGTTCGAGAATTTTGCTCTACAGCGACTTCTCTCCGATTAGCTATTATATATAGAAAACTTGCATCTTTGCAATGCAGTTTTCTCTGTGGAAAAATTTGAAATTTAGTATTGTTATCAATATAAATTTCGGCACTCTCAAATGTGAATGACTGTTTTTAAACGGTGGTTCTACGTGCGGTGCAATTTATTCCGGAGCATATCCTCCGAAGATCGTCTTGTAAGCGACGAAAGACAACACGCTATCGCGTAACACCACAACGAGCCTCAGCTGTTGTATATACGTTATTGTATCATTTTTGTTAATGATATTTCTTTATATTCGAGGAGTAGACGCCTTAATAAGCAATAGCTGTACTTCCCTACTGATACTTTCCTCCACCCTCTCTCTCCCCCCTTTCCACTCCCTCTCTTCCTCCCTTCCTTTCCCCTCTCTCTCTCTCCTACGGAGTCAAAGTTGAACGAAATGGAGAAATCACAGAATTTGATATCCGCTAATCTATTATAAAATCAGTGACAAAATTCAGACATGGGAGGAAAATTCCAATTTCCTACTTTCCGCAAACGATAACGTCGAATTTTATGTCCTTCGAGTGTTTTAGTTTAGCGTATTAGGCCAGTCATATTAGACATCGAATCGTCCAATTAATCTTCCCAGGTTGCAACCACCATGAATCGCTTTGATTTGAGGTATTATAAGTGGGATTTATTTTGCTTCGCAAAATTAACGCGGAATAAAAAGTTATTAACAATATTATCAACAAAAAACGCGATTTTTTTAATTTTTTCTCAAATATCTCGAAAACTAAGCAAGATAGGGTAACTAACTATACGTACCTTTTTTGTAGAGCGTAAAATTATCTACAATAATGATCTGAACAACATTTATCGTCAAGTCAGTCGTTTAGCTTGCACGCGCCGTCAAAGTCCGAAACTCGGATCCCGAAAAACCCTCGATTTCATCGTTTTTTTGATGTTGCGCCGGTGATTTTTTTCCGTCATTTAAAATGGAATTAAAAATCCCAAAAAAATCACACATCATCTGAGAACTACAAAGAATACTTTTCATGGTGCAACCGATTTTTTAGAACCTTTTTCTTTAGTTTGTAGCTATGTAAGCAAAAAATTTTGATTTTTTGGATTAGTCTTAGTTTTTCGCTATTTTCAGGCCTTAGAATTCATTTGAGACGAATTTTATCATATGCATCTTGTCGTGGACAAAATTTGTAACAAAAAAGGACCCTTGTATTTTTTTCGTACGACGAACGTTGATTTTTTTATTGACGCGCAAAGTTAAGCGTTATCTGACCTGTGCGCAATATTGGATCCTTTTTTGTTGCAAATTTCGTCCACAACAAGATGCATACGATAAAATTCGTCTCAAATAAATTCTAAGGCCTGAAAACAGCGAAAAACTAAAACTATTCAAAAAAATCAAAATTTTTTGCTTACATAGCTACAAACTAAAGAAAAAGGGTCTAAAAAATCGATTGCATCATGAAAAGTATTCTTTGTAGTTCTCAGATGATGTGTGATTTTTTGGGGATTTTTAATTCCATTTTAAATGACGGAAAAAAATCACCGGCGCAACATCAAAAAAACGATGAAATCGAGGGTTTTTCGGGATCCGAGTTTCGGACTTTGACGGCGCGTGCAAGCTAAACGACTGACTTGACGATAAATGTTGTTCAGATCATTATTGTAGATAATTTTACGCTCTACAAAAAAGGTACGTATAGTTAGTTACCCTATCTTGCTTAATTTTCGAGATATTTGAGAAAAAATAAAAAAAATCGTGTTTTTTGTTCATAATATTGTTAATAACTTTTTATTCCCGGTTAATTTTGCGAAGCAAAATAAATCCCACTTATAGCACCTCAAATCAAAGCGATTCATGGTGGTTGCAACCTGGGAAGATTAATTGGACGATTCGATGTCTAATATGACTGGCCTATATTGTAACAAGCACGTTATAAATTTGATTTTCAATGGCCGTACATTTGATCGTCATTTTTATCATGGAGGTTCTTTCTTCTCTTTAGTTAAAACGATGCGTTTGGTGTGATGGGGTCTGATGAAGGAGAAGGAGAATAGTGGCGATCAACGCGGAAGCTCATCGAGAAGTGACTATCGCGATTTTACTAGAGAAAAATTTTGTATTTATCGCACAAGAATATATATTTTGTTATTTTATTATCGACCAGTGCTAAATAAAGCATCTTAAATTTAATTATTGTTAATTTTTTTTACTCTTAACGCTTAAAAAAATTTTTTTTTTAAATCAAAATTAAACTTTGATTTAGCTTTATATTAAGGAAGCGTTTATATTATTTGTGTACATCGTACACACAGACGGTGTATGTACGAACTGTACGAAGCATTAATGCCGTCTAATGCGCCTTGACATTCAAGAAAAGTCTTTTTTTATTTACTGGGAGCTGTTGATAATATACTTAACTGTTTCATTACGCGAAATAACGGAAGGAATAGTTGAATCATAACATCATAAAGTCTCTTTGAGAATGCAGACAAGATAGCTGAATCATCATGTCGAGCAACAAAGTATTTTTACGAATCCTTCACAAGGAGCTCTTGACAAATTTTGCATAGTGCAATGTCTTCATTTCTGGTGTATTTGCCAATTCGTTTTTTCTTTCACGATAATTTTTATCGGCGATTTCTACGAAATTCAGAAACTACCGTGTTTCAATGTTCAATTCCTCTGCTCGTGCCGCATATATACGAATATTAACTTTCGTTATACGTTTACGTTACGAAATTGTTCAATATCACGAAACGATATACTCAAACCGATGAGCGCGATGTCGCGGCACTCTGTGCGACATTCTTCCACGCCCGCGACACAAGCCGCAACGATTGTATTATCTTTTCAACTTTTTCAAGTAGCGCACGAAGAAAGACCTACCGATTTATTACGGTTACCGATTGGCTGCGTACGCGCGCAACCATCGTTCGTTGGTCCATCGCGTCGGCAAGCATACAATCCTCTTTTTCTCTAACTTATTTATCCTTCACAAAAGTGCTAAAAGGAATTGGATAATGTTTCGGAATGATTTGTCTCCCATATACATGTCGCTTCTGCCATCGACTCGCAAGCATCTTGTCAAGTTCGAAGAATCTTTACTTTTATCACGAGAAGCATCTGACGTGTATCAAGTTTTTCTAGCGCAAAAGTCGCAGTCGCTATCTAGAAATAAAATCTAGATTTTTTCGAGAGTAAAAGATTCCTACGTATATGTTTATATATATATATATTTTTTTTTTAGAGATGTATACATATCGATTATATAGGATACTGCCCGCATTACGAAACCGAAACGAATTTTGCCGTACAGTCCAGCCATCCTTGTTATTAACGATATTATTTTCGACAATTCGATATTTTTCAAACTGAAAAGAAGGAAATATCTTGGAAAAAGCAGAGGAAGCACTATGTGGGTAGAGACAATTCCGTGGCAAAGTCTGAACGCAAACGCACACAGACAGATCCAAACTTCCTTCAAACGCCTGGGCCACGTTTCTGAAAAAAACGTGTACAATGTGCATATAGGTAACGGGTAAGAATCCATGTGTATAGCTCTCCCGACACCTCGTCGCGAAAAACACGGCTCACGGCGTTTACTTGTAAATAGTCGCCTTAGCACTACTAAGATAATTAGACATGTATAAAGTTTCATACGTTGTTTAGGTTTCTAGTGTCAGTTATATCCGAAATCAGTTACCAACTATATGAACAAATTGCAAATAAACAACAATTGTAAAAGCAACAACCGCTGTCTGTTCGATTTCCTCCTCGTTCTCCTCGGTCTCCTCGTTCGCAAGCAACAATGATCAAGATGAGAAACAATGACAAGATTATATTATATTATATTATACATTGTTTATTTATCGTTATATAATTATCATCATGTACATTATATATGTAAATCGCAATGGCAGTGGTAATGAAATGGGAGGCTGCACACTTTTTGATGGCTTTCTTGTTCTTTTTATTATTTTTTTATTGAGATTTGCGAATACACACACACACGCGCGCGCACGCGCGCTCACACACACAGTATATATGCGTGTGCATATATATGTATATACATACACACATACATAAGGGATGAAGAATTAATGGTATAATAACTATTACGCTTAAAAACTAAATAAACAAAAGATTATCATACTAGCGTTAACGTGTGTTAATTTAAATAACGTAATAGTAACGCCGCGCCTGTGTTGTGTGTGACGTGTATGTGTTGTTTGTGTGTGTGTGTGTGTGTGTGTGTGTGTGTGTGTGAGCGTGTGCGTGTGTGAGCATGGACGCGCGTCAAAATGAGAGCTCGGACACACAGACAAAGTCCCCTGCTACCTCCCCTTCATTCTGTTTTATTATCTCAACATTCGGTGCGCCTCTCACGATCCTACTTATAAATTCCACCGATCTCTTTCCGCTTTTCTTCTCTCGATCGACGTTACCGCAAATAAAATTAGAATAGAAAAGATTTCTCTTAAGAAGCGGAAATCGCTCTCGTTCGCTTGCCAGTACTTTATCACTTGGGCATTCTTGTGTCGTTCGAGATCGTCTTTATTTAATCGAACGGGGAACACTTGACGACGACTCTCGTTAAGGCCCGATACCGAAATATCGGATGTCGTCGACTGCGACGGCCGGCAATGTAATTTAGATCGCTCGCGCGACAATGATACATTTACGAATCTATAATTCGCACTTATCACACTCGTAACAATACTACAAGAATTCCAATTGCAACTTCAGAGAACTAGGTAGAAACGATTAAAAGAACGTATTATATATATGAAGTCAATCGCCGGGATGAGACGCAAGTACATACGAGAATATCGAGATAATTCTCATTATCTAAAATAATCTTGTTCTTATATAAAAATACGACGATAGATCTTAATCGTGCTACTAGTCAAAAGTCTCTCTATCGTAACAATGATAGATAGATCTTAATTATCATTAAATTATACTTTAGCAATCGAATCGAATCGATCCGAGGCCGAGCCCGAGCCCGAGCCCGAGCCCGAGCCCGATGAAAATTGCCATTGCATACAAATGTGCTCGTACATCCTTACGTCGAAGAGTGATAGTTCCTAATCTTTTGAAGAATCCTATTATTTAAAAAGAAGGCTTCGGTCGCGCGCAAAGAGCGAACGATCGAAACGAGGCACATCGTGGTCGCGAAAAAACACTCTCAAACCCCGTTCTGCGTTACAAGTGTTGTGCGTTTCATTCACATCTATCGCGGGCGATTCCCCCGCGCGACATCGTGACAAACACCGCGCGCGCGTTTGCTTTAATCTTCGACTCGATAAACCGGATAAACGATCGAGTTGACGCGTCACGCGATTACGTCCAGTTGAATCCAAAATCGCTATTAGTGTCTACATTCTACAATATATATATTTCGCACGCCATACATCTTATAATTCATTCATCGAGATACCTAACGCAAACATAAATCTACAAGTCCCCAATTATGGATCGCTGCGCTCCATAATTGTTGTCCCATCCATTGTTGTCCCATTTGTTGGATGTCGAAACAAGTCATCTCAAGTCATCTGAAGTCTAGACTGATTGTGAGAGACCATCGCTCTGTTCGATACCCTTTGAATATTTCCTAATATTTATGAAAGAGCGTAAGAGAGAAAAACATGCAAGGGTAAGCCTACGTGCCAGGTACTCGATGAAAGATTAAGAATAAAGGGTTAAACGTTGGTTGAATTTTGTTTCTTCAACTTCAAGAGGTTGAAAAAAAATAAACATTAAATCGAGAGTCTCAGCTAACTAAAATTAATCCTCGCTTCTAAGTTTCTAAAAAGGATCGATGAATGGATCGAATCGTTGCTTTCGACCCGATCTCGAACGACTTGGCTCAAATTAATTTTCTAATTTTCCGCCTAACTCAATCGAGCTCAGTCGACCGAGAGTAGAGAACCAAGTATCGGAAAGAGAGGCACGCGAAGAGACGCGAGGGAGTGCGTTTTCGCGATTCGTTAATTCGCTTCGGTCGTCAAGAGAGACAAGAGGGACGAGCCGCGCGCGTGTCGTCCCTCCCTCGGCATGTCTCCGACGTCTAAAAACGTGTAATAAAATGTCATCGGCCTCGAAAGGCCCGACACCTGCCTAACAAATTTAATTGTAAGTGCGCGTTCGTATTGCTTTTTCCTTTCTTTCTTTCTTTCTTTCTTTCTTTCTTTTTCTCGACTGCGCGCGCGGCGATTTATCTCTTGTGTTTTATCTCTTTACGCACTAATAAAATATCACCTTTCTGAAAAATATTCTCGGTCACGCACACGCAAACAACACCGAAACATTTTGCGTGACGCGACATCCTCTCCGTCTTCCATCACATTCGCTTTTGCACTCGCAGTTTTCCTCGAGATCCGCTCTCGTTATCAAGGCCGCGATATTTTTACTCCTTTCACTTTTTTCGTGACGAAAGCACGAAAGCACGAAAGCACGAAAGGATGAAAGCGCGAAAGCGGAGCAATTCCAAATTCCATTCGGACTATAAGAAACGTGCATAAAGGACAAGAATATCTCCCCCTCCCCCTCCCCCCCCCTCTCTCTCTCTCTCTCTCTCTCTCTCTCTCTCTGCGTATGCCAAAAACGTGTCGCCTAAAAGTTGTGTCCATCTAGGCGTGAATCGGCTAGCTTTCACATCCAATCGTTCACGGCCAACGTACCTCGTCACCAAAAAAGTGAAATAATCGATCGACGAGTGGATGAAGCTGTTGCTATCGTGAGCGCGATCGTAACATTCGCGATCGGGATCAATTTTTTAACGCGTCAGTCACATTTGAGCAAACTCGTTGTATTTTTGCAATATTGCAAATAATTTCCTTCGCAAAAAAAAAACTAACCAGAATATAATTAACAATGTTACAAATAATATGTCATTATAAAATAATTTTACACGTGCCTCTATTCCTACAAAAATTTGCATTGTATGTACACACACGCACGCACACACGCACACGCACGCACGCATGCAGGCACGCGCCAACACGCACGCTCACATACACACACACACACACACACACACACACACACACACACACACACACACACACACACACACACACACACACAATTGCTCATCTCACTCATCGTTCGTTAACGAGCAGCTTCTCTTTTCACCTTTAAAATATATCCTCCGTTTAATCCTGATATGACTCGTGGTCTATGCCCTATGCATTCACGTATCTCGCAATGAACAATCAAGACACCGCGATATATAGCATCACCTTCATCCATTCGCATTATTTTTACAACTTTTCCTCGCAAGGGTAAGATCAATCTTAGACATTCTCGGGACGTTCGTTGACTCTTGGGCGACACGATGCCGATCGGGGGTGTGGATCACGTGAAATCTGGATCAATTGGATACTTGAGCAATCGAGATCGAGCAGATAGACTAGCAATTAGTACTATCACTTTGCCTATAAATAGAGAGAAAAGACATTGATTTAATTGTCATTCACGCGCAACCGAAAGACTTCTCTCTTCAGGTCAGAAAATTCAGGGTCCGAAAATTACTTTTTCCATACCTAAATCAACCAAAGATTTAACAATGGTCGTTGCCTATCGGATTTAACAAAATTACGATAGGAAACTACCTCTCATCCCTCTCTCTCTTTGTTATCGACAAGTCCCGCGAGTGATTTTCACATCTCATCTCTTAATGTGGATGTTACAAGTTTGATAATAAATTGTTCATCATTTCATCAATCAATGATTATCACTAGACCGATGCCAGGGCAATCAGTCAGGGCAGCCAAGAGTCAAAATCGTCCATTCGACATGCATTTACAATAATTACGCTTTCTGCCGCCAGAAAAATAGAACTCTTAAAACTTAAACTCAGTTCTTGTTCGTTCGCGATCTGCAAATTCTTTCTCCTTCGTCGCGTGACACGCGTGTGCAGTAGTGTGCACCCGCGGCGGACGCGCCGCGCCGCGCCGCACCGCACCGTGTGGAGTGTGCCGTGAGTAATGAAATAATGAAATGCGTGCAAATGGCGAGAGTAAATTCATAACGATGAATTATTGAGCATTCCAAGTAAATAAATGTTTAGAATTATTGCAATTTAAAATCATCGTCACAACGATGACCGATAATGTAATTCTTCCCCAATGGCTTGCTTTCAACAAAAATTTATTCTTGCTGCTAGATGAATCGATGAACGATGAAAAATATTACAAAAAAGTATACGTGCAATTAAGTATAGGAAAGTTTTGTCATACTTCTCAATACCTGATTTAATATAACACACAATTGTGAACTTTCCTCAACAATAATCATTTCTCTTTATGTTCCGCTCACTTTCGTGAAACTTGATAAAAATTGTTAAGGATCGCGTACGTACTCGCATTAATATTTCGCCAATATTTTGCAAGACATTATAAGGTTATGCGCTGCGTATTTTGAAAGAAAAATTATGTATATAAAAAAATTAGAAATTAACGCTACACACGAGATCTGTTTTTTCTGCATTAAAAATAAATACAAACTTACACGTACTGCCTATGGTAATCTAAATCTCCTAATCGTAATCTAAATCGGGATTATTTATGGCAATAATAAATCTTAAATATTAACATGTGATATTTTATCGGTTTGAGTTTATCCAGATATCAAACAGACTAAAAAACAATTTCAATAATCAAAGAGCGGATCTATATAAAATAAAAAGAGAAAATAAGAATTGTTGAACGCAAGAAAAAATCACTGCGATCCATTGATGATTTTCTCACTAATAACAAATTGCAAGCTTAACCATTGAAAGTTCATCAATTATAAGAATGATGAGAAAAAATTGAAATAGACACGTATAGGTGATTCGATATCAATATTCCATTTCCATATCCATATATGTGTATCCGTATATGTGTGTCGTTTGTACATTATATATACGTATATTGATGTGTGTATATGTATTTTCTTTTTCTTTTTTTTTTTTGCGACACACTCCATCACGACTATTTGCGATTTCGGAAACATCTCCGCACACAATATAACAATATTTATATTCATCATCACTATATTGCTAGTGATTTGCCTTTTTTTTTCTTTAGTTCGATATACATATATTCATATATGTATAGGTATATCAAAAATATCCTTAGTAAAATAAAGTATTTATATATAACGTAGGTATCGTCACACGTACTTTTCTTTATATTATAGTGTATTATGTCTGCTATTATATATATATATGTACCATATTTATAAAGAATTCTTTATTTATAACGTAGTGTCATATATATATATAATTAATATACATATAATATACCTATGTTTTTATTAGTACATTCGCACGCATTTACGCGTGCATTTATTAAATGTGTTTGTGTTTTACACATGTGTGAATACACGAGTGCACGCCAAATATGTGTGTATACGCGTTGATTACGCATATTGAATATTTTTGCGGTAAAATGGATACTTTATTTCGCGTATTTATACTTGTCTAGAGTATATCTACACACACACACGCAAACACACACACACACACACACACACACACACACACACACACACACACACACAGTTCTTCAATTTATAAAAGAATATCTGTACATTGGAGCAGAAGGAATTGTTTTCTCAGCAGATACAAGATTCTCTCGCACAGAATTGTTTTTACGATTTTTATGAAAATGTAACATATATAACGATTGGACGTATCATTACCGATTCGATTAACAAACAAGTGACATCATAGAAGAGTTGTAAAATAGTACAAGTATATTCAAAAATAACATTTAACATTATCAGAAACACTCGTACAAGTATCATATAAGATAATAAATCTTGATTGCCAATAGTTAGATTAGTTAGAATAATGATAAATTGGTTGTCTCGTATTATAACTAAACTTGCAAGTAGTTGAACACTAAGATAATCCATAATAGCAATGATTATAATTATTGTACAGGATGTCCTATTTTAAAGTTTACAATGTTATATCTCGGGAACCGATGATTTTATTGAAAAATGTTTCAGACAAAAGTTGTATGGTTTGGAGGGGGACACATGAATCCGATGCGAGTTTTCAAGAAATTTTAAAGGCGACTAAATTCTTAAATAAAACTTGGTTTTTTTCTTGAGATAAAAGTTGTAGATTTCGTCGAGACGTTTTCAAAACACTGTTATAAAGTTCACTTTCGTTAAGGATTTCCTGAGATATTTTACATTTTGTCGTAATATTTATTAATATAGAATATGAAATATGTCGCAAAGAGTATTCATGTTTTGATGACTTTACTTTCATTACTTTTATACGTAGAATGAAAAAAATCGATTGTTGAAAAAAAAACAGAAAAAAATTATTTCAAAAAATTCGATTGGATTTTATACACATTTAATTTTGCAAAATTGCAAATATAAAAATTATTAGATATTATTATCCGAAAAATTAATATTATTATTCTTATTATTATTCTATGTATAAAAGTATTAAGGTAAAGTCATCGAAAAGTGAATACTTTACGATATTTCATATATTAAAAATATAGAATATGAATAAAAATATTATGACAAAATTTAAAATATCTCAGGAAATTCTTAACCAAAAACAGCTTTATTATAGTGTTTTGAAAACGTTTCGACGAGATCTACAACTTTTATCTCAGAGAAAAAATCAAGTTCCATTATAGAAAAATTTCTTGAAAACATCTACGATACGACTCACATCGGAATCATGTGTCCCCCTTCAAACCATACAACTTTTGTCTGAAACATTTTTCAATAAAATCTTCGGTTCTCGAAATACAGCACTGTAAACTTTAAAATAGGACACCATGTATATAATTACGTACGTTTGATTAATGACACAATGCGTGTGCATGATCTGAAAAATCCCTTGGGGATTTTGAATGTAAACAAACATATAAACAAATTCTCTTCTGTGATCCAAGCGCAAATAGAAAAACACATCAAATTTGGCAAGCGTATTGAACTTTTTGATATTTCTATCTAGATAAACAAATATATGAATAAAACAATAGAACAATTGCAACAATGACAGACAATAATGATTGGAGCACTAATAATTTGTACTAGTAATTATAATAAATATTTCTTATATAATACAAAAGACATAACTATTTGACACGTTATTACCGATGGTTTGTTTCGCTATTTTTTGCATAATGCGAATGAAAGGGTTTCTGCCGAGTTTGATATGAACAGTGCGAAGAGAATCTCGCATGTGTGTAGCAGGAAGATGGAGTGGAGTGGAGTGGAGTCAAGTGGCGTGGCGTGGCGTGGCGTGATAATGCGCGTTGAATGTCAAATATCGAATAATAGATGTACGCAAGAAGAAACGCACGAAATAAGAAAATCCTCGCAGTCTCACGCGCAACATCTCGATCGTCGATTCTTTTCTTACCGTCCGATCGTCCGCAATTCTACAAACGAGTTGGATGCTTCATCATTCTCTCTATCATAATCGTTTTTTCATTATGGATCGATTAAAAACTAAAATAATGTACTATCGGTCTATATGTACAATGCGTATTAATGATAGTAACGTAATAAATAAGCTCAATAAGAATGTTAAATCTATACTCACTTTGCATGTATTCGACTCCCTTAACAGCTCAACACTTTGAATTAAACGTCTCTCTCTCTCTCTCTCTCTCTCTCTCTCTCTCTCTCTCCCTCCCTCCCCCTCCCTAAATTAACTGTTATTTAATTACTTACGATCTTGTCATTACGCTCCTAAAGGTCGAGCAGGCCAATATTATATAATGTACATTTGTTCGAGTCGTTCTCGCAAACGCCCAAAAAGATTTTTACGTAGATAAAATATAGTGACTTGCAGTGTGCAAGCACATATCGCTGGTATACGATTGCCGCGCAACCATGTCCAATTCTCTCTTTAGACGCGATAAGAGGAACGAACTACCGATAACAATCATTCAACCGGACAAGATTCGATATATATTTTCCTTGCACTCTTTTTCCCCCTACCACCCATCTTCCCTTTTCAAAAAAATAGGTATGTTCGATATGTCGAGCAAGAAAAAATCAAGAAGTAAGCGAGTTGAGTAAAGTAATCTTTACAATTTAAATCCTTTCGCGTGATAAATCGTAAAGGAGTCTATTCATCTACCTAATACATACATTTCTTATTACGCTTCTAATTAACTAAATATAAAGAAAAAAGGAAAAGACGTAAGCTGTATGTTTAAATTAAAATCGACGCAATGCTGTTAAAATAATGAATTCTTTCTACGTGTGTGTAGAACATATGATAAATCGATGGTATAGCCGGTGGTAAGGAAGTGATCTCTCGTGAGAAAAGATCGAGTAAAGATATAAAATTTTCTGATTGCGTAAAGATCTATTTTTTTCCTTTTTAATCGATTAATCTTTAAGAAGAAATTTTCAATACGGAAACACATGCGCGTCTATTTGATCGTATTTGAAAATAGTTACAAGCGACAGTGTCCAACGAGAGGCTTCTGCTTGGGGAATTATCTTGGGAGCTTTCCGGCAAGCGACACAAGTCGACGCAAGTGTCGTTTTGTCTTTGTCTACTCATTGCCAAAAAAAAAAAAGAAAGATAAAACGACGTTTGCGTCGACTTGTTCCGTCTAGTCGGAAAGCTCCCCTTGTTGATTACGGTCCCCCACACCTTCTATAATACAGGACATTCTGAAATCCGTAAACTTTGTGAATTTATTCCGCTCGTATTGTCACTGTAAGCTTCTCGGCCATCATCGATCTTTCTTCATGAAAGCTCACTCTGCAGATTGTACCAATACTCACTAGAGACTCGCGAGGTACGTACCTACGGTATGTACCGCATTGAGAGAATCCGAATCTCATATGCATAATTACGTAATTAATGTAACGGTTGTAAAGTAACGGTTTCCCGCCTACCTCCTGTCATTTTAGGCACTTTCCGTGGAAACAGCATTGTTAAACACGTTTTTCGTTAATGCATTTTATAGCGAAACTTTGGTTGTTAATATATGTATAATATCGTTAGAATCAAAGAGTGTCTCTCTCAATTTGCTCGAATTATCCTACTAATCTATTTACAAGTTTATGATCACGATCGATGCAACAAGTATATATAAATCGCTATAGTTTGTCTCGTCTTAATCATAAGGTAAAATCAATGTGTGTTTTTGAGCGTTCAGGCTCGGTAAGTGCATATCGCGATGCGCTCACATAAGGCAGAAATTGCTCTCAGAGCACTGACCATAATCATGCATTATCATCTTGCTCCGTTTTGGCGGCAATTTCGAGATTTGATCGATATCAACGCGTAAAAAAGCGTACAAGTAAAATCTTGTACAATCTTCCATCGATCTTCGATCCTCACCGCACTGCGTTTTCTCCTTTAAGAGAAAAAGAAACGAAGAAAAAAAAAAGAGACTGCTGCGTACACAACGTCTACTTACATCTCTCATTCTCATTTTTCAACAGATCTCGTGACGGTTTGCGGTATTACCGTCAAAGATTTCGGGATTTTCGGCAAAATCGGAATCGGCGTGTTCGTCGACGACGTCGGCTTGGTTGTCACCTGGATCGACTTGGGCAAATTGAGGTTGTGAAGGATATTTTGACCGGTTGTCGGACTGTTTTCATTCGCGCAAGTAGCAGTACGCGTAATGTCGCATATCAGTGGTTCAAAGTCACCACGGCTTTGACGACTCAACATCTCTTGCTGCATTCGCAAGTGCCTCTGAAACTGCTGGTTGTGGCCGGAAACAGCAATCTGCGTCTTCTGATATTGCGATCTGATGCTTCCGCTAGTTGGCGACCCGTTGTTCGTGCCGGCAATAGGTCTGTCATTTAATTTCTGCCGTTTGTACGTTTGCATTCGCTTCATGTCCGACTCGCTCAATTGAAACACCTTGCCGCCGCTGCCGTAAACGGAGGATAAAACCTGGCCGTCTCTCCGCTTGACACCGCCACCACCGTTTATCGTCACGGCAGTACCGCCACTGCCACTGCCACTACCACTGCTATTACCACTGCTACTGCCGTTGCCATTGCCGTTGCCGTTGCCGTTGCCGTTGCCATTGCCACTGACATTACTACCGCCGCTGCTACCGCTACCGCTGCCGCTAGTAGACGGCAGACTCAATCGTTGCAAACTTGGAGGCGATTTTTTTATGATTGACACCCCCGAGTTGAGTTTGAGCATCCGCGGCGAGTTCACTTTCGCCGAATGCGACGACGACGCATTGCCGCTGCCGTTAGTCGACAATCTGGATATCAAACTCGTGCCGGGCACGGACAGTCTATCTTTCTCCAGCACGTAGCCGCCGCTCAAACGGCGCGGATTACTGTACTCCGTCGCAATCGGTTCCATTATAGGTTCATCCATTTTCTCCGGACCTTCGTATGATATCAGTCTGTTTTGCACCGATGTAGAGTAGTTGATTGCATTCCGCGAGGCGTTTGGCGCCAATATCAGATCGCCGGCTCTGTAATACTTTTCCAGAAGGATCAAGTGCCGCAGGAAGGAGCTTTGATTGCCGTACGGTCGCTGTAACTGTTGCCAGAGATGCTTGGTCTCGCGATCATACTGGATCATCGTCGCGCACTTCTCCCATCCTTGCGGCGTGACTTCGCGCACATTCTTAAACTCGATGTTTACGTGAAGATTCATCTCCTCCTCGCCCGGGAAAAGCGTACGTACGCTTATGGAGGGATTTGCACCGAGTCTCTGCACCACAGGCGTTATGTCATTGCTGTTATTATTGTTATTGTTACTACTGAGCCTCGATCTCTTTGGCAATCGTGTCAAGGTAACCTCGTCCATCCCGAGTGTCATCCCATTCGCCACCACACCGTCGCACAAAGAGGAGATCGACGTGCCCGGCGGATATGCATGCATATCGAGCATCTTGCGCTTTTTCAGGTTTTCCATGGTGCCCTCGAGATATTGAGCACCCATACTGACATTTTCATCGTTGACCGACCTGGGGGCGCGACTCTCGTTACCCATTTCGGAGCTGCATTCCGTCGTACTCTCATTCTTGTTCGGTTCCGGTGTCGACTTCTCCGACGTACCGCTCGTGCGTTCCGGAGACTTGGAATTTACACTTTTGGACTGTAAATTCTTGATGCTCTTCTTGCTCTTCCTGTCCTTGATCTGACTCGCTTGATTCACCTGTTGCGATGAATCGTCGTCTTCGTCATCAATCACGTCGATTCCGAGATTATGCAGGATCCTGTATGACGAAAGGCATCATCATTAGTTCTTTCCGTTTCTTCTCGGTCAAGTTTCTTTAGCCCCACATTAATCGCGTGGTTTTTTTTTATTTTTTATTAAAAATACTCAAAAGTTTTTCTTTACTTGAAACAATTTGCTGCGTTCGAACGATAAAAAGATTTTGCTTTGTAAATTTAATAGATTTTAGAGAGCCGAGATGTATCTTACGCTACACGCGAGTGATGTAGGGTTAATCTTTATATTCGCCACATAAGTGGAGATTACTTAGAGATCATAAACGCTTAGCCTGTATACTCACCGCTTTCGATAACTCTTGCAGAAGCTCCTGTGATTCACACTCATATTTTCGACCTCCCTGTACTTGAGTTGCAGCTGTGCGAAGTAACGACATAGCTTGCACACGAATGTGCCGATTGCTAGTAAAACGGGGATTCCTTGCGGGTCGAGCAGGTGATTCAAGTCGTCGATTTCTGCGTTAGTCAGCTGGTAAGTGTGTTGTCGAGTGAGTCGGCGCTTGCAGAGCGCGCACGTCAAGAAGCGTCCAACCTTCTCGTAATGATTAACGCAGAATGACATCGTGGTGTGTTGACTTGAGTCCCAGTCTATGTCGACCTGCAACAATATTTCTCGTGTGCATGCACAAACGACACGTCATTTACCGCCACACCAACATCCCTAGATACGCAAGCAATCGAGTTACAAATATTAACCTGATTCTGAAGGCCAGGTCTTATCTTGAGCAACCAACGGCGTTTAACATGATGCCGCGCAGGATCACGACATTCGCGAGCTGAGCACTTTGACATCATCAATTGTCTGTGTTGTTTCTGCGGCTTTTGCTGCATGTTTGTCGGGCTAGTGTTCGCCTAAAGAAGCAAGGTTTTAGGTAAGTTTTCAGTCAGAAATATCGGAATTAATTATACATCTAATTATTTTGTGGTACAAAGTGTATATACATATAAATAAATAACGATCCGTAAATTGCAGATATCATCATCATTATCATCGAAAATGAACAAACCTTTCTATCAACGTGACGATAGCACGCGTCACACAGACATGAATCTTTTGTAAGATGTCTCTCTATGTTCAAAATCTTTTTGCGCCTCTCATCAGATTTTATTTGGGCTAGATGCATTGGCGTGTCCAAAGAACCAAACTTTCCAAAGCAGTAGCAACATACGTCGGCGCACACGCGCCCAGGATGTATAGAAAAAGATGATGATTTCTCTGGAATAACAAGCGACTGACGATCCTTGGACGTAGTTTCCTCATTATCGTCATCTACGATAGTAAAATTGACGAGTTAGATAATATATTTTGTCGAATGTTGCATCTCGACGTAAAACTTTTCTTCTAATTTAACGAGTAATGTGAACACGGAGATATTAGTAAAAACGCAAAAGTTAAAAGTTAGCTGGTAACTTTTAATTCGAAAAGCAAACAGCGTGAAAAATTGGCACATGCATTGTTATAAAAAATATCAGTGGTGTGAGTATAAAGTTTTTGGAACTAGTGGTCTGTAAAACAAGTGTTGCACAATATTCCATATCAGATCGTAGAGAGATAAACAAAATATGGTCGCTTTTCAGTTAAACCATATACCATGTAAGTATATAAGATATCTTGTGTAACGCATATTGCATTCTTTTAATTGCCTTAAGCATATAGCAAGTAACTTTAAAGATAATGAAAGAAAAAAAAAGTGAGAAGAACGTGACTAGAAGTTAACGATTTTGATTATCGATTAATCTCTAAAATATCCGAAATGGAAATGTGAATCATCACTCGTTATACTGCACTAGCCTAATTGATCATCAGCTTAGAATAAAAGAAAATGTGAAATTTTCGGAAAGAGGTAACTATAGGGAAAAAAATAAGTGAGATTATCAATTTAGTTATTCCCGCAACCAGGATTACCGCAAGAATGTCTGTGGTTAGTAGTGAACTTTCGGTTCGCACCAGAGCTGCTATCTCCCAAACCACTGGTTCCAAACTGAAAAAAAAAAAAGAAACAAAATATAATTGGATTGATAAAAAATATATCAAATTATAACTCAGTAGCTTAATATTCAATACCCGCGTATTATCCTCAACTTTTCCTTTAAATTCTCGTCTTTTACGCATGCAGCGTTGAAGCGAAAGTCTCTAAATTCATTGACCGCATTATGAAGCGCACGTCCTGGCACGTACACGGAAATTATAAAGATAAATTTCTAAAAAAAAGTGACATATAGATTGCACACTAGGAATGACTTGCTCCTGAATCAATAATTAAGTACAATCGATGTCATGAATTCTAAAGATCAGTCGAAGAAACAAAAATGGCTAAAGAAAAATCAAAAGAGAAGAAAAGAAAAAAAAAGAAAAAAAGAAAGACAAGTATGACGAGAAAAATTCGTATGCTAAGCGAATGAGTTACATTTTCTATCGAGCAAGCGAGAATTTCGATTTTGAGTCTCACCTCCTTTTGAATGGTGTAGAATTCGGGTGAATCACCCTCTCCGTCTCCACGTCCCTGCTGCTTGAGAACCATTTTCAACGGAGATCGCGATCCTCTCTTGTCCTTGTCCTTCTCCTTTTGCGATACTCTGATGATCGTCTTCAAAGTACCTGTGGATGACGACTGTTCCTTTTTCGTCTTTTGCTGATTTTGTCTCTTTGCCGCCTCCTCCAGAGACTCGAGTCCCAATAATCGCAAAATTGACTCTTTCCTCTCTTTGTCTTCAGGCGTTTCCAGAATCTTTGGCGTGCCGCTGTTGAACGATTCACTGGATGTGGACGTCTCGTCGGAATCCTTGTGCACGAGCTCTGGTGTCTTGAGAGTCTTGCGTTCGTTTTCCAGCATACTGTCTATATTGTCAATCGTCTGTTGCGACACTTGATTCTCGGATAGGTTTCGCGAGAGTTGTCGTTTCTCGCTCTTGCCGCCGGTCTTTGCGCCAACGATCGTTATGTCGTTTTCCGATTTGCTGCGCAAATTAGGATCTTTGTCGACCTTATCCAATCCACCTTGCTCGAAGAATCCACGAAAGCTGTCTGTGCGGTCGACGCTGGCGCTGGCGCTTGCACTGGCGTTGGCACTAACGCTGCCGTACTTGCTCAAGAATGATCTGTTGTTCTCGTTGATTTTAGCAACCTCGTTGTCCAGCAGGGTCTCTTCTTTGTTTTGCTGGTCGGATCTTCGCAGATCTCGCTTGACACGTTTGGTTTTGAAGCTGCCGGGCACGTGCGACAAATCCTCTTTGCGTTTTTTCACCTCTCTACAGCGACGGCTACGAGCTTGAGGCTCGAGTTCGTTGACATCCAATTCGTTGCTGTTTAACGAGTCATTTCCATCTTCCGTCTTCTGAAAACTTTCGACACTAGCGATACCATCGACCGAGCTCTGTATTACCTCATCGGTGTCGTTCTGTAAACCGGAAATCTGCGTTTTTTGAATCGCATCAACTTCCTCCATCTTGACTTTTGCGTTGTCGGTTGCGTATTCTCGGTTGCGAGCTGCGGCTTGCCTGTTTTCAATTTTCCTCTGCTTATCGCGAGTTCTTAACACCCTCCTGTTTTCCTCGTTAACAAGTTTCCGCTCATCAGGACCTTTACCGTCCGAGGATTTATTGATTTGATCGGCCATTAGAGCAGCTTCATCGTGTCCTGACTTTTGCTCCGAGATATTCTCATTCATGTTTGATGTAACGCTAGATTTGTTTAATTCTTTACAATTATTACCGTGCTCGAGCTCCGTAGTTTCATCGTTCAGTCGGTCAGAGATGCAATGTACAGACGGAGAATTTACGCTATTCAAATCACAGTTTAGAGTAATTGGTACATGTAGCAAGTTATTGTTAACTTTTGAACGCCTTACGCTTTGCGCCGTCTTACAAGACACATCGCTCTCGCTCTCTCGTATCATTTCAGTTGTGTCTTCAGTAGACTTGCCACCTACGTAACTTTTGCACGGTGTCTCAGTTGTGTCATTGACAGGTGGTCCTAATGGCGTAGAATTGTCATCGCAGCAAGTAGATGCTTCCTGATTACTTATACTTAGAATTTCCCGCTCCTTATCCGGTATCTTGGTATCAGAAATCATATCTTTACTTTGTATCGCGTCACTTGTAGTATTTGGTAATGGTTTGGCAGACTGGTCTTCCGCTACTAATCTTTCTACCTCACGAGATATACTTTCCAATGTTTCAGACTCTTCTGAATTATCCATTACGTTGAGAGAGATTTCATCAGTTTCTGATCCCGTTGTTCCTCTCGTTTGTATACGTCCTTCCGTAAATCTCTCCTCCGCTTGCTCAGGAGACATCGATGATGCGGATACTGATAAAGCCACAGCATTGTCATCCGAAAGCTGATCCTCTGAAATTGTTTCTTCGCTCGTAGACTTTTGTATATCCGCTAAAACATCCTCCACGTTATCCGATTTATTTGGGACCGTTTTATTTGGTGTTCTATTCGATTTTCTCGTCTCGTTATTGCTGACACTGTCCGAACATTTATCATTGATTCTCAAAGACTTTCTCGTAATCTTTTTATTTTCGTCCAATGTCTTTGACTCGTTACCACTGACGTTGACTAAGGCGCCGCTGGCTGTACTACAACCAACGTTCTTCTCTTCTGTTTCAACCATATTCTTGTAAGATTGTTGCGCAGCACTATTATTATTTATATTACATGTAGATTCGCAAGTACTATGTACATCATTAATTATGTCTTTATCAGAGGCCTTGTTCTCTTGGACGTTCTGCGAATGTGTCTCCGCTTCCCCGATATCAAACTTGACTAGTTTCTCTTCGATCTCTTTGGCAGTATCGGCCACTCTTGGTATTGAATTTTCTGAATTATCTGACGTGATTTCATTTCTCGTAACGGTGGGCTTATCCTCATCGGTACTGTCTTCTAATCCCATCTTTTGAGACTCCGTACTGAGTGGGGCGACAATTTCTTCGATCTTGGGCACGTCAAAATTTTTATTTAATCCAAGACCTTTCTCCGGGCCATAGATCCTGTTTTCAATAGATTTTGCAATATTTAATTTAATGTCTTCAATCATTTGATCTATATCCGATTTTGAGTTACCGTCTGATTTATCCGCGCTGTAAAAGGAATTGACCGTTTTCTTCACGTCTACGTTTAAACTACTTCTACGACCTTTAGATTTGTCTGTAAATTTGGCTAAAATATTATCTTTCTTCACTTGCTCCAAATTATTGAGTTTCTTCGAATCTTCTTGTGCTTCTGTACCTAACCTGGGCGCTACTCGCGCGTCTTCAGTTTTAACATCGTCGTCTCTCGTTGCTTCGCACTCGACAGTTTTAGCTTTAGTTTTGGAACGCAGGATCGGCCCGGTCTCGCCTGTCCTGTCTGCGCGATCGCCGTTATTGTTGTTCTCTATTCCCGATCCAGTCTCAATGTCCTCGTTAAAATTAGACGCTCCATCCTTGGAACAAACCTCCTCTTTGTTCGATCCTACAATACTTAGAGATTCATTACAACCAGGATCCGAGAAGCAAGAGTCCATATTTCTATTACAATCCGAGATATGTTCTAACAAATGATCCGTGACAACAGTCCCATCCGAATTGAGCCTGTGCCGCTTTTTCGAATCGTTATCCGCGGAATTTCCCAAATCTGACAATTGACGCTGCTTTCCATTTCGCAAGCTCCTTTGAGACATTTGATCGATATAGCCGACTTTCGACCTTTTTCTCAACTGCGTTTTGGCGTTTTGAAAATGGAATCCTTGATCCGTCTCTATAGACTCTCCGTCCGATGTAACTTTAGCGTCATCGTCAGGCTCTTTCTTTATCTCGATATCGCAAGCAATATTTTCCTCCACCAACATTTTCTTACTCCTCTTCACCTTTCCTTCAGTCTTGTCCGTAACGCTTTGTCCGAGGCTTTCAACCTCGGAGTCGCTCAACATTGAGGCAATGACTTGATCTATAGTAAGATCAATAGAATTCTTGTTGTCTAAAGCCGCCTTTGGAAATTTTTCAACGCTAAGATTGTTTCTCGCACTACTACCGCAATCTAATTCCTTGCCAGTGCTCTTCCGGCTTTTCCCACTTGTCGTCGTCCCCTTGCTGTCAGCCTCCTGCTGCGTAACTTTAACGAGACCGGTACTATTCTTCTTCAAGTTTGTCAATTTGACCGTTTTGGCACTCTTGGACAAAGAATCAGGACTCTTCGACGTCGTTTTTCCTTTTCTGCCAAGTTTCGGACTGACTTTAGCGCTAGATGACGTAGCTAGAACGGCGGCGGCCTCTTCCTTACTTTGACCGTCAGATTTGGTTTTCTTGGTCCTGAGATTACTCTTGGCACTTTTACTCGGTGTCTCAGTTCCCTTGCTGCCTTCGTTGTCCCCGTTGTTTGGCTGATTTTCTGAAAATTTCGGAGCGATATCGGCTGCTGCCCTAACGGTCGATTCCTCCGGCTGCCTAACTTTCTTCGCACCCTTGGCACCCTTCTTGACGTAAGGAGCTACCCTGTGTATATCCTTGTTGGTCACTTTCCTGATAACCTTGATGATGAGATTTGCCTTGGCTGCTCTTAGATTCTGTTTGCGTTTCAGATTTTTAAGGGCATTCCTACGCGGCAAGCTCGCTTCTAGTTTAACAGGAAGTTGACTACCTGTCGCTACCGTATCAAATATCTCTTGCGCAAGTTGCTGCTGCTTTATATTCGGCAATGCCTTGCCTTTCTTACTCTTGACCTCATTGGATAGCAAGACGGGATCGTTATTCGCCTTCTGTTTCGATTTGGAAGGCGCTAAGGGTTTCTTTTCCCTGGATGCCATCTCACTTCCACCCACATTGGGCTCCTGTAACGTCATTTATATTTTCTAAACAGCTGTCTCTCTCAACTCATCGTCTAAATATTACAACGCAAATTATTACGACAATTATTATGGCAACCGTTACACGATCGTTGGAACGTTATTAAGAAACGATCTCAGATTTAACTCGATCGAGAAACCTTTCTGAGCTCGAGAAGAAAGCTTGGAGCAAAAGACTCGACAGTGAACAGTACAAGATAAGTAATTACGCGAAGAAACTACCGAAATATCTGACATTTGTAAATATCCATGAAAAGATGGACTAGGATGTAAAAGTAAAATGGCGAGTCAATATCCACGTTTTGCAACGGCAAGGAGTCGTAGGTCGTAGCTCGCGTTTGCACGCGCGCGCGAGCGCAACGCGAGCGCGCGATACCATTTCGCGGTGCGAAACGCACGGATTTGGCGAAGCACGATCGAGGATCGAGGGGCCGCGAGAGGCAGGCATCGGGCATTGGGAGAGCGCATCTCTCGTCGCGAAAGGGCGACGGGGAGCAAAGACAAATTGCCGCACAGCACGGAGTCTCAAGTCACGAATCGCGAGGCGAAGAGAGGCAGAGGGAGAGAGGGGGAGAGAGAGAGAGAGAGAGAGAGATAGCGAGCGGGGTGGATAGATGCGGCCCTGGCGACCAGAAAAATTACGTGACAAACTTTGCGTTAGCACACGGATGCACGGAGCGCCTCAGCCTCGCTCGCTCGTTCGCTCGCTCGCTCGCTGCGCTCGCCACTCCGCCGCGCCGCTCGCGGTACCGCGGCTGAAATATTTCGCGCGATATCTCGGCTTGCGGCGAGCCGATCGCGACGATTCCGCGTTTGCGAGAATGCGCACGTCACACGCTAACTATCGAGCCGAGAAATCGGCTCGGGCCTCTCCGGGAAGGCGACGAAATCGTCGCGACAAACCGTCAGGAAAAAATCGCCACGAATAAACAAAAGGTCGGCGCTCGACTCGGGCTCGGGCAGTCGGACAGTCGGGCTTTCGAGATCGCGACGCGACGCGATGCGACGCGGCAGGCCCGCGGCGACGGCCGATCGTCGGCTCCCTCGCGACCCTCGTGACGCTTAGAACTTACCTTGGGGATCGAAAATCCTGCCGTAGGTCCGTGGTGATCGCGAGAGAACGCGGGCAACAATCCCCGTGGAAAGGACAGTCCCGTTGCAGGGTGTCTATGCGCCGTCCCAGTCGCACTGTTTCCCGGCTACCGCCACCTGACGGCCGTGGCGCACGGCTTCTCCCAGGAGCATAGTCTGTTCGCGATAACAAGGCGCCGCGCCGTCAAGTGCGTGAAGCGTTGCTTGCGATGCTCGCTTGCTAAGTGCTAAGGCTTGCTTGCGTGAATCGCACCTGATCGCACCCCCGTGCCCCGTGCCCCGTGCCCCGTGCCGTTTCACCGCCCGGTCGAGATCCCGAGCGGAGCGGTCGCGCCACGCCGAGCCGGCTCCTGAATCGATGCGAGTTTAAAAAGAGCACGCGCACTGCCGCGAGCGTCGCTACGCCGGGTGTTGAGAGAGAGAGAACGAGAGAAAGAGTAACGATAACGACGGCCACTAGCTGCGTTCTCACTTTGCCTCACCTCACCACACCACACCACTCCACTCCACTCCACACTTGACTTTACCTCACTCTCACCTCACCTCACTTTATCCCGATTCCCGCTGGCTGCGTCGCTGCGCCTTGAGCGGCTTGAGCCTTGAGCACCGTCCGCACCGCCACTCGGAACGTTACGGCACGCTACGGCACGGCACGGCACGCTACGGTGCGTGCGCGCTAACTGACCTCGCGTTACAGCGCGGATTTTAGCGTAGCACGTAGCAACTAGCACGTAGCACGTATCGCGTAGGCTCGTAGCGAGCGCGAGCGCACAGCCACGTTTATCTACTAACTACTACCTATCGAAATCGGCTTCGTCGCCTTCGTCGGCCTTGTCGTTGTCGTCGTCGTCGTCGTCGACGACGGCGGCGGCGGCAGCAGCGGTGGCCACGGGCTGACGGGCTGACGGGCCTCACGGGCCTGATGCCCGAGCGAGAAAAACGATTAACGAATAGCGGCGCGAGTTTGCACGCGGTTGCCCGCGATACGAGACTCGCGCTCCAGACTCGGCACTCGGCGGACGGCGACTCGGCCGCGCTGACGAAAGAGAGCACGAAAGGGAGGACGCGCCCGTCGTCTCGTACGTCGTACGCGTACGCCCGTACCCGTACGGTGCGCATCAATGGCGGCCACCGACACCGCGACGGCGACAGTCGACCGACCGACCGACCCTTATTTACCAAAGTCCCCAAAATGGCCGCCCTTCGGATTCTCGCACGCGGTAACCTCGCGGCGGTCCCGGGATTCCCGGGGCCTGTGCAGCCCCTGTATCGCGCCGCGACGCCGCGAGTCGCGTTCCTGGGGCCTCAGGTACGTGCCAGATTTCTCGAAATGAGTTCGCACCGTGACTTTCTACCACGCGTTAACCTCGGCGTACCTAATTACCTTGGGATTTGGGACGACATCGTCATCAAAGGGTCTTTCTTTCTCTGTCTCGCTCTCTCTTTCTCTCCCCATCACTCCCCATTCTCGCCAAATAGTCATGGGCGTATTTGTTATTGTTATTGTCGACTCGTTAACCATCCCCGCGCAATGTTGATCGATCGCCGTTAAGCGCGCGTGATCAACCGCGGGACTCGCGGGAGTCGACAGTCGGGACACTCGGGACCCTCTCGGGACGAGACGACGGCTCAACCCGGCCGCGATGAAAGGTTTGGTGACTTGGACATCGTCATCAATTCGATTAATATCTGTGAAAATATCCGTCTCGCGAGTCAACTTTTACTAACAAGTATCACTGTCTACAAATGTAGAGTTCTTTGACAGTTCGTGTAATGAAAAATCCAAGATTTATTGCAATTATGTGTGTGAGTTGTAAATAATATCAGTGAATCTTGAAACAATCATGGCCATGTATACATATATCATCGTTTTATCATGTGTATGAGAAATATAATTTTTACAAGTCTATCATAAACATGCAAAGATTTTCACGTTTTTTACCTAAATAGCGATAAATTGTATCAACTTGCCTAAGTTAATATAAATATTGACATTATCAATGTAATATATCTATATATATATATATATATATATATATATGAAGCTTCTTACAAATCACTTTTGTCTTTCAGATTCAACAGAGATGGGGTAGTTATAAATCGTCTTCCAAATATACAACACCTGAAGATTATACAGATTACGAGATAACAAAAGATCCAACCGAGTGGAAATATGTAGAGCGTGTCCTCAGATACAAAATTATACCTAAACCAGCTACTGGAGATATCAAATTCTCATCCGGCTATAAACCAGCGTCTGGTAAACGACAAATATCAAATACATTTTATTCGTACATCGCATCTTTTGCATAAAAAATGCATGTACTTGGGTAGCACCTTGGAGTAACGTATTTTCTTTTTTTTTTCTTTGTTTAACAGCCTTGCCCACGGATTATTCCTATTTTGTAGAACGTACAAAAAATTACATGCAGCCTGTGTATTTGACTAGAAATCTCAGAGGAGCTAAAAAAGTTACAGAAATTACTAAAATTCAAGGAGATATATGGGCATTGGAACGCGATATGAAGCGATACCTAGAGGAACGCATGAGAAAAAAACTTGCTAGTCAGATACACGAATTTGCAGGTATAATTAAATTTAAAGGTGACTGCGTTAGTCGTGTTAAAGAATGGATGGACATGAAAGGCTTCTAAGAATAAGTAGAAATATTTTCAATTAATTTGTATATTGTAAATATACAATAAACCATGAATCTTTGTTACGAAACAAACTTTGTTGCTGTATATTTCATTTCGTCTCGCAAAATTATCCTAGTACCTCGTAAAATAACTCGCAACTTTTGTTTAAATAAAAAATTATTCAATATTCTTCGTTTGTTTAATTAATATACAAATATTTTTATCAGTTGAGAAGATAGAACGTGTCGTTTTAGGACTTTAACAATATCCAATTTATTTCTGTGAAAATACATGTTTATATCGATATCAAAAAAATTATCCATATAGCTTTTTAAAACGTTAAGCATGTATGAAGTACATACATATGTTACATATATAACAATTCTTAAACAACTCAGAATGGAAAATATACATGGAATAACCCAAGTATTGTATCATCTCTCGTGAAAATACCAAATCAAATGGTCATTGACTGCAACAAAATTATTTCTTTATAATAAAATTATTACATAAATTTTTTCATAAATTTAACAGAGCGCAAAATATCAATTTGCTCTACTTGTACATGCATATGTCATATCTTTTCTAGAATCGGAGATTCACTCAATTTAAGAATTCACAGCTCGTATTGACTGATCGAGAATAATGATTCGAGATGTATATGAAAAATAATAAAATCGTGAATATGAAAATAATACAATTTTCTGCATAATATAAATTCTAAATATTTATCTTTATTACATTTATATTATATATAAATACACACGTATGATACGCGCGCGCGTGTGTATATGTTTGTTGTGTGCGTGCGTGTGAGAAAAAGTGTATGTGAGTGAGTGAGTGTATATATCATACGTATGTGTATTCACATACACGATAAAATCTCTTTTTGAAAACTAAAAATATATATTATAAAGCGATAAAGCAATGTAGATGGACTATGTATACAAAAGATTTCATATTAAGTAAAGATTGAGGGAAAGGAATATGTATTTAGGCGAAAGAGATCCTGGGTGCTGATTTTTATCCTCTTAAATGCAGGATTTTTAAGGGCATATGCAAACTTTTTATCATTTCTTTAGATTTATTTCATTCGAATAGGGTTTTTATTTTTATTTTATCTTCTTATTTGATTCAAGGTTTACTTGAAAACTTTTCCTTGATTGAATTTGCGTCCCTCTTTGTCTGTGCCAGTCCAACTAAAATATTGCTTGACCAACTCCTTTGTTTCTTCTTTAGATGGATCAAGTTTTGTCCAACTGTAAGATTCGTAATCCACTTGCCAATCTGGACTCAGCTAAAAAAAAAGAAATGTATATTTACTTTTTATTCACAAATATTCTTTACACACACACACACACACACACGAAGAGTACAAGGGAAAACTACTTCTTGTCAAAATTGATCTAATCATGCTATCTTGTAGCATTTTTAAAGAACTTTCATAATCCTTATCTGTTTTGATAAAAAACAGTTGCAATTCATTGGAACTAAAGCCGAGATGGACCGTGCTGGGGAAAAAACGTTCATAATCTACGCACTTGTGAGGAAGAACTATCAGATTCCAATATACAATGTAAACACTATGCGTTCTTACATTCAGTACTTTTTTCAATAACTTGCTAAAGATATCTGATGTCTTAAAACTTAAAATTGCGTTTTTCTCGGAATTACTCCGAATGGATATTGATTGTTTTTCTCCTATACCCTTCATATATGTATATTCATTCAAACTATGCTTGCACAAAACGTACCGTAAAAACAAGATCTTGTCCCCGCCAGACCCAAATGCCACTGATCGTATTGTCGTTATCTTTCCCGAATATACAGGCACTGGCAAATGCACCTTTTCTCAACGAATCTAACCGCTGGTACATACCACTGATTAAATTGCAGGACATGAAAACCTATACAACCACAAGAGGAACATATGTTAATTAAGTATACAATACTTTTCAATTCTTCAAATATTTCTCAAACAAGTACCTAAGCATACCTTAGTTAGTTCATTATTGTACTTGTATTCGCTGAGCCAAATACTATAATTTTCCGAGTCAAACTTCTGCCAGAAATAAGGAATCGATTTAGATTCATCTTCATTGGAGTAAAATCGTTTAAAATCATCAAGGTCAAACGAGCTTTTAGGCATCGAAGCAAACGGATTCGTCTTTTTCGGCTCGGCAGCTAAAGCCTCTTCCGTTGCGTCGGCTTCGTCTTCTGCTGCTGGGGTTTTCTCTGCTACAACTTTAGATTCTTTCTTCGACTCCTTGGGTTCTTTTGGCTCCTTTGCTTCCTTCTTGGACTCTTTCTCCTTTTTTTCTTTTTTCGAACTCTGTATAAGGTAATTTACGATGTATTATATATAATCTTTACTGTAACACACACGCACACGGACACACGCGCGCGCGCGCATTAATATAGTTTATTAATAACCTTTCCCTGAGTTTCTGCAAATTTCTTAGCATCATATTCAATAGTCTTATCCGCCAGTTTAAAGGCACCAATTACAGCAATGGATTCAGGTTGATAGATGACCGTTTGAAACCATCGATTTACATTCTGATAAGGCTTACGCAGCTCCGGTTCAAGAATATATTGATACAAATGCAGCAATGTCATAGCTACACAGATATCCGCCAGAGTCAATCGTTCTCCCACTAAGTAAGTCCGTGTAAGCAAATGAGAGTTCAAAGCAGTGAGTGCTTTATTTATGTCCTCCTTAGCATGCTCCACAGTCTAAAAGGAATCATATAAATTTGATCAACCAATGTTATATTAGCGTTTTACATTAAAATTTTATTGTGTGTGTGTGTGTGTGTGTGTGTGTGTACACGCGTGAGCATAATTGATATAATTGTACAAAGACAAATGTATATGCGGTATTGTAAAAGCACATGCCATGTATATAAGCATGTAAATATAATACGCATATAAGTTTAATCTACCTCTCTGAGTTACAAAAACTGGCTATATAATTATGCCAATTTTGCCTTTGAAGGAGGATACATGTATGCAAGATCAAATCAATGATGTGACTAATACAGAAAAAATTTTTCAACAATACCTGTTTATGATATGGCATTATTCCAAGTAAAGGAAATACCCAAGCGCAGCTGGCAGGAAGAATTTCAGAATCAGCAAAGCCTAGCCATTGGATAACCAACGAGCGTTCAATATCAGTTTTTCCTCTTAATTGTTCATTAGCCACTATAAATATGGCATATGTTTTATAAATAAATAACAGAAGAAAATAAAAATATATATATATATATATATATATAAATTCTTTTTTTTCTTTTTTTAGAGAAATCTCACCATAATAAGCAATTGCATTGCTTTCCGTGATATATGTTCCATCACATGTTTCAAACGCTGGGACCTTAAAAATTATACATATGTTGAAATGTTTTCTATCATTACAATATTATAATTTGTACAGCTAGCGCAACTGAGAAAGGTGCTTGTATTCCACGTTACTAATAAATTTAACAATTTATAAACACTTGTATATAAAAACTTTCTCTCTTTTTCTCTCTTTTCTCTGCACCCTTCTCTGCTGCTCTTCTATTCTTTTTCCTTTACTTTTTCTTATTCACTTCCAATATAAAAAATTAATCATTGCATTATTTTACTTGGTCTATTATGCAAAATTGAATAAAAGATATTCCTATGTGTAAAAATATTAGCATCAATATTTATTCTAACCATACCATATGAAGAGTTATATTTTTATATAGAATCCTCTAAATATGAAAATCATGAAAACAGTTGGAACGTAAAAAAAGAACATTATCTGGATAGTATTTTGCAATAATTTGTTATAAATCAAAAGTACGAGTAATAAAGTATTTTATAGCTTCTCGTCATATGTGACAAGAGGAACAGCATGTCAACTACACGTACTGCACACAAAATAAAATGAAATGAACAGATTCATGAGAAAGTCGCGAGCGAATGTAATCGTTCGCGAATGATTCTATTTACCTTTCCCAACGGAAACTTCTTCAGAAACGCTTCGCTCTTGTTAGTCTCGCCGAAAACGAAGTCTTGGGCAACTTTGATCTGGGTGCCGGAGAACTGAGCCGCTATCAGAGCCTTATAGGCTCGGAAATTTTCCGGGTACGTGTAGAGAATCTGGAAAAAATTCACAGTGCAACGGATAAGGCATTATGTAGGCTTCGTTTTCCGACAATTTAGCGCCGGCGTTGGCGCGCCACGACGCGGATGCTGACCGGTGAAAAACCGCGTGAAAGCTACTTACTCCGGACGCCATTGTATCAAGTCACGAGAAGAGGAAGTACACAAGGAAGTAGAAGGCCGGTAAAGATCGCCCTACTTGAACAAACGCGCATCGCGAAGTACGTCACAAATGCGAGTAATACACACACTTGCCGCTGGTTGCGCCCTCGCGCCTGAAGTTAGGCACTTTCAGACCGAACGCCTCATATGTGCATCTAGATATTCATATCTCGTGATTCTTCAATGATGGCCGATGGGCGCGTTCTGATGTATGTATTACACACGCGGTCATTAAGGCTGAGTTTCCACTGAGCGCGTCACGCGTCGCGTCGTCTGTCGTTAACCAATCTAAACATTCCGTCACAAGTAATGTAATAAAATGGGATGTTTTGATTGGTTGCGACGAATGACGCGACGCGTGACGCGCTCAGTGGAAACTCAGCCTAAGGGGCAATTTCACCAACCACGGTTAGCTTAACCGACGGTTAAAGTTAGCAGGATTGACCAATAGAAATGAATCCACCCTGCTTTCTATTGGTCAATCCTGCTAACTTTAACCGTCGGTTAAGCTCACCGACGTTGATGAAATTGGCCCTAAGGCCTGTGCCTGTGTCCACGATGCTAGAACTTGGTCCAATTAGTTCTCGGACCGAGGAAAAGTTATGCTGCGTTCCCACTATACGCGTCGCGCGTCGCGTCATCCGTCACGACCAATCAACACATCGTATTTTATTACATTATTTGTGACGGGATGTTCAGATTGGTTAACGACACATGACGCGACGCGCGACGCGTATAGTAGGAACGCAGCATTACTGAAACTTGGATCGTGGACAGTGGACACACACTGAACTTGGATGCAAAATTGATGTGAATTGATGTGTCCACGATCCAAGTAGTTCTAGCATCGTGGACACAGGTCTTTAGAAAGAGAGACGAAGAGTGAGTGAGTTTCCGAAACGCATCCAATTTTCGGTGTCCAGGCATTAAGGTGCGATTTCACGATGACGCTCGACGCTGGATTCGAGCGTCAAATCTGGTCACGTGATTAGATTCAGAGGGACGCGAAATATAACCTAACCACTGGATTGGCTGAAATCTATCACGTGACCAGATTTGACGCTCGAATCCAGCGTCGAGCGTCATCGTGAAATCGCACCTTTAATGACCGCGTGTGTATGTATGTACATTATAATTATACATATCTACACATACATATATCTTGTAACGAGGTGAAAATTACAAAAGTGAGGAAACACACTAGAGTATCTACAATTTTATTTGTCGAAATCTAGTAAATGTGTCCATTTTTATAATTTTCACTAAAACCCTTGAGCTTTTCCCGTCATATCTGACAATGAGATCATATATCTCGATCTCGACAGTCTCGACACATCTCGATGTATCGTGTTTCGTGGTGAGATTAAAGATGGCAGCCCTCGAGGATGTTGTTGCCTCATATCAGAATTTAAAACGCGAATGGACAAGAACACCGTGCAATTTGAAGAAATGTGGCGAATTGCTCAACCAATTGAAGGTAATTTACATTACATACTTGATTCGTAGTATCGAGCGAGATAATTGTTGATAAGCAATCTTATACCTCATAACCTCATCGCTCTTGTGGATTGTCGAAATGGATTGTCATCATTTGCCGTCGACTTTGTTTTCGAATTTTAATCATCATTCTTCTTGACGTTTCAGCTTTTAGATATGTAGCATTTTGTTTGATAGTATAGTATAGATAGTATATAATATATAATATAATATAATATCGAGACAATTTGGTGATAATTTTCATGCACAGATCGGTCTCACTCACCTGATGTTCCTCCCGACGTCAAATAGCACGGCCAGTCAAAATGAATTATTAATCGCAAGTACGTTAATCGCTAGTAAGCTAAGTAGTTGAGTGAGAACGATAATATGTCACATAAGTGAAATATAATTGAAATGAAACTTTTTATATATCTCGTTTGAACTGCAGGAGACATATTGGAAATCGGAGCGCAATGGAGCATCGCCACTGAGGATATACCTTCCTTCGAGAGATACATGGCGCAATTAAAGTGTTACTATTTCGATTATAAATCCGGTTTAATGGAGTCGGCTTACAAATATCAGCTTCTCGGTCTGAATCTCTTGTTTTTGCTGTCGCAAAATCGCGTCGCGGAATTTCACACGGAACTGGAACTCCTGCCGTCCGATCAGATACAGTCAAACGTTTATATAAGGCATCCTCTAAGCTTGGAGCAGTATTTGATGGAGGGTTCGTACAACAAGATTTTCCTGGCCAAGGGTAACGTGCCCGCCGCATCCTACAATTTCTTCATAGACATTTTATTAAATACCGTTCGCGACGAGATTGGCGCGTGCATGGAAAGCGCATACGACAAAATTTCCATTCAGGATGCCGCAAGGATGCTCAATTTAACCACGGAGAAAGACATAAAAGCGTTTGCCACCAAAAAGAACTGGAATCTGTCCAAGGACGGCTATTTTTATTTTACCACGACTAGCGAGAAAAAATCCGAGGAGCCTATCCCGAGTTCTGAATTGGCAACACTCGCGATAGACTATGCCCGAGAGCTGGAAATGATTGTGTAACGTGCTCTTTATCTTTATGCAACTCTTTGTATTTTATTTGTCTAAATAAATACAGTTTCACTCTTGTGCAATGTATACAATGAAGCCTTTTACATTACACACAACATACCAAATCATGTAAATTTGTTTAATATAAAATTTCCTATCAGATTACATACCGCGCCTAGCTATCTCAGCAAGTTGCAGTTTGCAGTGTTTGCACGCGTATCGAGCGATATATTCGAGAGTCGAGACTCGTGTCGCATCAGTCGCATGCTCGTTTAATATTCGTGTGCTAGTCGCGTTATACTTATAGGTTAGGGTTAGGCTTTAGATATACTGATAGACAGTTCAAGTGTCTAACGTCATATGTGAAAAGACAAGTGTCTCTGGATATATGTCGTTATAAATAATTCGCATTCGAATACCCAACCGATGACACTAAGCACAGTAAGCACATATACATTATTGCAAGATCGTTGTCATCAGCGGCAGGTATTGTCGGTATTATTGACGCGCGGTATCAGTACGGAGCACGGAGTATGGATACGCGGTACGGACTGCCAAAGTAGCCACGTATGACGTATGGCGTCCACTGGCTCACTGGCCGTCCAGCCCGTCCAGGTCCAGGGTGACCAGGGTCCAGTGATTGCAGTGATACTGATGGCACTGATGGCACTGATACCTGATACCGCTGGGCTGCTGACAAATTAGTTTAATTAGTTATCCGCGACACAGAAATTCGCGAGACAACAAGTGAATGAGGTCACGTAAAGAAAAGATACGCTACAGATTTATGTTTGTGATACAGCTTTTTACATTCACTCGCATCGCATCGCATCGCATCGCATCGATAATGTAATCTCGCGAGAAAGAAATGTTCTTATCGTAAACACGGAATACGGATATGTTCGGGTGAACACGTAGCCACGTAGCCACGTAGCACTTGCCTCTATCGGCCTCTAGCGCATCTTACGTGGCAAGCGTGGCAACAATTGTCTTGTCGCCGAGATACCATACCTTGGCCTATATCAAAGTGTCTTCATTAACAAGACCACAAGACGGTAGACGGTAGTTAACATAAGTAGTAACATTGCGTGTTTCAGCAACAAAGAGGGCAATAAGCAATATAAATAATACCGCGGCGTAATGCAGGTAATTATTATATTAATTACTAAATAAATGATGTAATGTAGGTATTGGGATGGAAATAACAAAATAAGAGTAAATAAATTTACTTATTGTAGTGAAATAAAATGCGCAAGAGTAATATCGAGTAAAATATAATTTTACATTTTGCAAATTTAGAATGGAGGTCGTTAATTTCTTCCGTCATAAATTGTGATTTAATAATTAATAATAGATGATGATTTGATAATAGATGTATCATAACAAAATTTATTATAATGTGTAGACCGTGCAAATTGATTATACAACTTTTGCAAATAGAGAATACCTTTGTTTTTATTATATTGTAATATATAACGTTTTTGCAGAATATTCGTAGGAATGCATGAAAAAAGAAAGAAATTACAAACCATGCGTGCTTTAATACTTGTGGGTGGTTATGGCACCAGATTGCGACCTCTTACTTTAAGTCGGCCTAAGCCACTTGTCGAGTTTGCAAATAAACCGATGCTTCTACATCAGATTGAAGCACTGGTATGTATAAATATTAAGTTAAATACTCTGAATATTGACTTACCAAGTCCATAGTACCAAGTATGGTATAATGTCGTAAAAGTATGATTTTCCTTATCCATTTCCAAGGTATACACTTCTCTTCTTAAACTTCTTTTGTTAGGTACAGACAAATGTAAGTGAAGTTATATTGGCCGTTTCCTACCGGGCGCGGCAGATGGAAGAAGAGTTGGTTCACGAGGCAAAGAAATTGGGAGTACGACTTATCTTTTCTCATGAACCGGAACCATTGGGTACCGCTGGGCCACTTGCGCTCGCGCGTGAATATTTATCTGCCAGTGATGATCCATTTTTTGTTTTAAACTCTGATATCATTTGCGACTTTCCTTTTAAACAGCTCCTCGAATTCCATGAGAATCATGGTAAAGAGGGAACTATAGTTGTCACTAAAGTAGAGGAGCCGTCAAAGTATGGTGTCGTTGTATATGGAGAAGATGGAAAGATTGAGAGCTTTATTGAAAAGCCACAAGAGTTTATATCTAATAAAATTAACGCAGGTATGGTAGTGAAAAGATTGAAACTTGGTTAGAAAAACGTTTACGAATTGTCTTACACAACACACGCGGTGGCCACGGTGCACGTGCGCCCATACACACGTACATAATATATATCTTCTCCTTGTCTTTTTTGTAAAATATAGGTATGTACATCCTTAATCCGAGCGTATTAAACAGAATAGAATTGAAACCTACGAGTATCGAAAAGGAAGTCTTTCCAAGCATGGCTCAGGATGGAGAGTTATACGCCATGGAATTGCCAGGCTTCTGGATGGACGTGGGACAACCTAAAGATTTTCTCACAGGCAAATACTTGCGCGTATTAGAATTTTTTCTCAAACGGCAATGTTATGTACGAGTTATTTGTTCCATCATATACTTAGTGTCCATAACTTTATTCAGGAATGTCTATGTATCTTGCCTCATTGAGGCAAAAGCATCCCGAACAGCTTTATTCCGGGCCTGGTATAGTGGGCAATGTCTTGATAGATCCAACGGCTACAATTGGCAAGGATTGTAGAATCGGACCCAACGTCACGATTGGTCCTGGCGCCACTTTGGCTGACGGATGTTGTATTAAACGAAGCACTATTCTTAAAGCAGCTGTGATAAAAGAGCATGCTTGGCTAGATGGGCAAGTATTAGTTTTATCGTAAATATATGTGTGAAGCCTCATAGAATACATAATATTCGTGTCAAGATAATTAAAAATATGTTAACAGTTGTATCGTTGGCTGGAGAAGCGTTGTAGGACGATGGGTGCGAATGGAAGGTACAACTGTATTAGGAGAAGACGTTATCGTGAAGGATGAATTATATATTAATGGCGGACAGGTTTTGCCGCACAAGAGCATTTCCACTTCTGTACCAGAACCGCAGATTATTATGTGAACAAAGACCGTAATCTGAGCTTGAGTCGGCTTGAAGGCAGCGATCAATCGAAACAACGATTTTTTAATTCACTTTTATTATTTTTATATAAAAAATGCGTCTCCGAGATATCTTCGCATTATAAAATATTAAAATTAAAATGTAACTTTGCTCCACAAGTGAAATTACTGTAATCTTGTCTTTCGGCAAACGGTTGCTTTATACACATACACGACTTAGAAACTTAAATTACCTATCTCTTACATCAGTGTTGCAAAAATATATAATCAATGATATCAGCGAGGATTTAAACTATTTTTATTGGCAAACCTCGCACTACTATCGCAGCTGCCGTCATATAATGCGAGCAACTATTCTTAGACTTTGCCACTGCCCTTAACATTTCTGGCTCCATTTTTGTTTTATCCTTTGCTCCGTTCTTCGTAAATTCTGAAAAATTTAGTTACAAAGTTATCGAGAGAGCATATGATATTGAGGAAGCAAACGCATGATTTATATTTTCAATCAAATACTAATACTAACTTAGAGTACCAGAACTCCAACTATCCATGTCTACCTCAGCCCATGATTTCTCCGAGGACGAAGGAATCCAATTACTCATGAAATTTGTTGTCATTTTATCGATATCTGCATCCGTTACTTCCCACAGCATACCCAAGAGGCAAGGACTGAATTGTAAATTAACATATATATATTTTATATATGTATATATGTATCTACGTATGTTTGTATGCATTTATGTGTACAGATTGGGGAGAGAAAAAGGAGCGTTTGGCATGCGATTTCTCTTGTAGAGATTTAAATGGAAAGAAATTCTTATACATGACACAAACATAACAGTTCAATACATTCTTTTTACCTGCACCCTATTAAATATTGATTTGAAACGCCGTAAGGTGGATATCTTCCACCTATTACAAGTAGTTTCACGCTGCTACATCCAAATAATAAAACGGTAGACTTCACTCTCATCCTTTCAATATCTTCTCCAGATAAATATTCTATGCCGTTTCCATGACCAGTATACCTGTATAAAAGAGAAAAAGAGAAGCAAAGTACAATCTCTGACAAAGATTAAGGACTGTTAATAGAGAAATAATATCTCACATTAAAATGTCACGATTTATTAACGCTTCAGACATTTCTTCACTAGGTTGCGCATTATAACAGCTTTTCCACTGCGGTAACCAAAAGTCCAGAAAAAGCTTCATACGTTTTTCCATTTTATCAAGATCACCGGAAGGATTAACTACGCAAATTCCCATGTCTTCCCTAGCTTTAATTATTTTACAACCATCCACTATAGTATCTTCGTGTTCTTTAAATAATGCATATGCTACATGTAGAGATGGGAAACGGGTAGTAGGATGGTTCTTAATAATTTCCATAGCTTCAAACGCTATGTAATCCATGTGCTTAAGAAAAAATTAAGAACAAAAAAAAAACAATTATATACTTTATATACAAAACAAACTTGGATAAATTCGTACTTTCGCATAATTTATGTCTCATATTGTATGTTTACCTCGTCAATAATTAGAACCAACGTTTGCCGCTTTGTATTCTCTAGTTTTTTTATGTATGGTAACTTCCCATAAATAGATAAAATGATGTTGTTTGCAAGTTTTTCATGTTCGGGAAGTAGAAACTTGATCGCACGCGCTATTTCCTCACGCGTGAGAAAACCTGCACCTATGGATACCTTCTTCAACAGCCACTTACATCTTTTTGATATCTCGTTGCTAAAAGAGTAAAACAATGAAATTTAATATTTCAACAACACAATGAGTACAACGAAATTTCGATAAGTATTACTTACGGAGATTTGAAATCTGATATTAATTTGTCAATCATTTGATGAATCTCATCTACCATTTCCAAGTTCTCAATAGGGTCGGCCATAAATAATACTCTCCATTCTCTCAACCATACATTCTCCAATCCATTTATAGCTATCTGTAATTAATCAGTTAAAAATGTTCCTTATGCGAAATGTATGTTAGCCTAATTTCAAGTCCCCAGTTCCTTTACCTTCATTTTATTGTTTTGATCTGCACGCATCATCCAATATTGCTTATGATTTGTATAAGTGGTCTTTAGCGCGGATGTGTAATCATCCAATAGTTTCTGAATCTCTTTGCAGATATCGTAGGACACTTGCGTCACGGGTCTTGGTACAGTTATACACAATGGTTCTATGTCAGACATACCCGTAGGAAGTATCGTAATATGTACAGCATGCATTACGCTAGATGTACGCTTTTTGTATCTTAATATAGTTGGAGATTCATACTGGGCAGTAACCTGAATCATGTACCATTCTGCGAACAAAATTAGAAAAACTTGATAACGTTGTAAGGTACAAAAAGGTAAATACAATAAAAGACAAAGGTGGTATTGCCTACCTTTCGGTAAGTTTAACAGTTTCGTTTTTAACGCTTCACTATTGTCCGTAAATTTTGTCTCGAACTTTACATGTGTTGGTCTCAGCCCATATATTTGAGGTTCATTCCACACAGACTCGCGCAATTGAGTCTTTTGATATCTGTGCAAAATGTGTTGTCGAAGTATCACTGCGTGAGCTTCAACCAAATGATGAATAGCTGTGATCTCGTTGCCAATCTGAAAAATTATTGCATATATCTCTTAACAGTTATCACAATATACCAAGTATACGTGCGTGTCTTGTAGAATAATTTCCTTTATCTACACAATTTAAAGATTCAACTATACCTCTAAATTACACAGAGCCAGCATCTTATTTAAACTAGCATATTCAACACTTGCTATATAGTTGCATCGTGTATCTGCGAAAAATTTGTCTGCATTACTCTTGATTTTCTCCAACTTTTCTTTCTCGATTTTCTTTCTTGATTCTTTCGACTCACTCGAGTCTTTTGTCTTATTCTCAAAATCGTCTTTGTTAGGATGACACTCGTGTAGGATTCGTATAATTTTGTCAGCAATATGAGACATGGTTAATTTACTTAATTTACTTCCGTATGTATATATATATATACAGCTTTATTAACAATAACACTTAATAATAAATTTATTACTGTCATTCGGACGTGTAAAGAAAAAGCTGCAGTATCTTCACAATAAACGAAGATCTATATCATGCAAATCACTTGATTATTATTTTTTTCTACCTATTTTCTTGAAACAATACAATTGCAAAGTACTCGTTTTACGATCACTTTTGCCATTCTTCTTCAACGACACTAAACAGTTTCATACTTGTTACTATATTGAGTTCTGTGTTACATACACACAATTTTGTAATTTGTAATGATATTAAACATTTATATTATATTATATTATATTATATTAAGCAATTATTACAATAACTAAGTAAGTAGCTTTAATTAAGTAAGAGATTTTTGTATAACTTTGCAAATTGCAAATTCCAATTTTGAGTTAAATCAGCAGTTACATACGTCAGAACCATAGACATAAGAATATATAGACGGAGCACGGAGCATTCAGCATAAGCTCAGCGGGGAATGGGGATGGGGGAGACAGATGAAGATGACAGATTCGCAGCCGCAGCGCACAAGAGGGGCATAACATAACTACACCAGCTACACCAGCATTATCAGCATCTACTGATTCTGCCCTGCCCCATCGTTTGAAACATTTAGGCCTTCGTTTTAGCTGAACTTGTTGCACAGTCAATCTTTTCTCTTTTTCTCTCCAACGTGAAAAGAAAAAGAGGAAAGATAAACCATGCAACAAGTTTATTAATTATCTCTCCTAAACAATAATACCATTTGATGTTTATGGTTGAAAAGAGCGCGCTCTAAAAGCATGAAAACGTCATCTCGAGTCCCTATAACCTAGACTCTAGAGACCTGGACCAACCTGGACACCGTTGTAGTGGCGGCCATGTATGGGATGAAGGCGCAAGATGTTTTCAATTCAAATTCTATTAAAAAATAAATGCAAACCAAAATACTTATTTTTGATGGATGTTAGCGTTAATGTAATAGATATTTTCTTTCAAGAAGACATAATTAATCTCTTTGTCACTCTCAGCTAACTTATCACTTTTACACACTTGTAGTACTTGTACGTCATCCTAACCAGGGAAACTTCTGGTTTTATCCCATACACGGACGGCCGGTGTCCAGAGACTTTCATTATAGGGACTCTTTAAAGAGTCCAACTTATCACAATTGTCTTGAAAATCGTGCACAAGTAGTTCCTGTTTCATACAAGCTTAGACTTGTATGCTTATAATAAAAGCACACGATTAGATTTACTACAGAAATATTAGAAACGCTTGTATATTCATTACTTTTATTTCATACGATACCACATACGATAACAGTAATAATATATAAAAATGTGACACAGTCGCGCAATACTTATGGACTAAATAATAATATTGCCAGATTATAGCCGAATTACATTTGAATTTATACAGCCAAATTCTATGCTCTGCATAATTATCGACACTGTATACAGTCTTTGTTTACATGGTTTCCCTGTTCTTCTTTCTTTTTATTTGTTTCAGCCAGTCCATGGAATAAAAGTAACCACGAGTATTATATACCGAAAACCGGATAGTATACAAATACAATAATATGGTTATTAGTTATTATAAGCGGTTCAGAAACGTAAATGTCACTTGCTGGGACATCTCGTTATCTACATAGTATAGATTGATGGAGAGTTTGTATTTTTCTTACTCGAGAACTTGTGGTCCCATGAAAGATCGATCGTTAACGATTTGACACAAATTTTCTCCCGCGTACGAAAGCAAAGGAGAGATCTCGACATTGTCCCCGACGTCTCTCGCACCTGCTTCCAGCAGCCACTTTTTATGTAAATTGAGCAAATCGGTGCGGGCGGTGCTCGGGCAATCTCGACCAGCGGAACTTGAATTTTTCAGCGGGCTAAATTCCTCCTCACGCGTTCCCTGCCATACTGCGAAATTCTTTGCGAAGGAAAACACGTCAAACACAAATTTCTCTATCTTGATACCGTTAGGAACTTTTGGAATGATTCTTATTCCATCGTCATTAACGAATGGAATTTTCTTTTTTGCCACGTGCAGAGGCAAATCTTTCTCGTAAAGATATCCGACATCTTTTAAAAAATCGATCGTGAAGTAGTGATTGCATATATTAGCAGCATTGTATACCAGTTGTCCATCGGCATGTCGAAGCTCCGCAGTCTCTTTCGTCATTTCGCTATATTCAACCACTTGATAGTGATTTTCCACCTATATTAACCAAAATAAAAGTAGTAAAAGATAGGTATAGGTGTGTGTGTGTGTGTGTGTGTGTGTGTGTGTGTGTGTGTGTGTGTGTGTGTGTGCGCGCGCGCGCGTGCATATGTATATCAGGGTGTCGAAAAAAAAAATGCTACATATTTTGAGAACAGGAACAGATAGTATGTGAATGTTTGTACGTCATCGATGGTGTTGAATACACCAAGGTCTTTAAATGTATGTCCTCATAGCCAAAAATAGGGAGGTGTATTCGCAAGAGGAATTCTCTGATATGTAGAGCTAAAGGACGCATAATAAAATGAATGGGAACTACATAGGGCACCTCCTACAGTATACGATGAAAACTGGCCCATATCTTAACATTCTTAACAGATATTTAATTGAAGACCAATGTTTACTGGACATTTTCTTATTGTTTTGATAAATACCACTGTAATATGTAACTCAAAATATGTAACACTTTTTTTCAACATCCTGTATATATATATGTATATTCAATATTCATGTATAAATTTAATTTATATTATAAAAGAAAACATGCCTTGCAAACTACGCCGACAGCTTCAGAGGGAGAAGACTTCTCGATAACTTTAACTCCGCAGTCGGTCTCAGACAGCAAGCAGTATCCTATGAATATAGGATCCGCTACTTTCACCAAGATGTTGTCCACGGAATGTGCGTGAATACTCCGAATACCGCGTTGTACCATATCGTCCAATATTCCTTGATTTTTCAAAGCACGATACAATCCTCCGTTACCATCGGGAGCCTTGGAAACACGATGCTTCGCGTCCAAAATAATCTTTCCGTCAAAGGTGAAACATGGTAGCATACCCTGTTTGAAGGCTTTGACATTTTTCTCTTTTAAACCAAAATAGTTGCGTTTGCTTAGATATTCAACAGTGGCGTCATGAGTGGCTTCGCTAGTAAGGATATACCTGGAAACGAAAATGAATTCAATATCTTTCCTTTTCCTCAGCATAGTAGTATATAGTATACTTGTAGCTACCCTTGTACAACAATGAATAATGATTCTTGCAAACGTACCAAGTTATTTCTCCATGTTTTCCATACCGTTGTTGCGCCATATTTTGCAGAGAGAGTATTCTTTCTGCCTGCAATTGGAAGAGAGTTTTATGGGACGGCAACGCAACGTCGAACATTCCCTTAGGATAGGTGACTCCTAGACGCGTGCCTTGACCACCTGCCAACAGTACGACAGCGACGCGACCTTCGGCTACTTCTTTCAAGCCACGTTCCTCGTACATGTTGAACTCTTTCTCGGTGGACGTCTTGGCAGAGGCAATCTTGGTCCCATCGATCGGCTGTATCTTGTCGTCCAGCGTACTCTGGCCGATGCGCTGGGAGGATTCCACAGCCCTCTTGAAATATCCGGTAATTTCCTGCAGGTCAAGCTCATCTATATCATTCACCAGATGCTTCCTATCCTCGTCCACCAGCTCCTCCCAAAATCGGAGCAGATGTTCCTGGTCGTATTCGCTCAGCTTCTCTTTCAGGCGCTCCATGTCAACAATCTTGTTAACAATCGGCGTTTGACACTTGCCAACACTTGTAGAGGTGTGTCCACGATATATATATATATATATATATATATCCCCTTATCGCGCGTCGTGTTTATCGTCGCGCGTTGGTCTCGGTATAAATCCCTCGATACGGCTGCCCACGTCACATCACGTCAAGAGACGCGAACGCCAACGCGAGCGAGCGAGCGAGCGGGCGAGGGAAGAAAGGAAGAAAGGAAGGAGCAACAGGCAACAGGTATTCATCCGGTTCGATTGGCCTCTGCCGCAGGTAGTAGTGGCAGCGGCAGCGGCAGCGGCAGCGGCAGCATACCTTTGCTACCTTCACTTTCACGATTCCACGTAGCACGCCCAATTCGATTTCTCTTATCGGCCCCTCCCGCCCGGCCGGCCTTCTCCGCGCGTATAATCTTCCTTTTTCTTGCAACCATATCTCTTGCCAGTCTCTTGCAAGCTTACGAGTCGCGCCGAGCCGAGTGGATGTCGTCGTCGTTCGCTCGCAACGAGAAAAATTATCTCTTCCGCGACAACAGTGACAGATAACCTGTGTATCGGGGAGTTGTTTATTCGTTCGTCTTACATCTAATTGTAAGCAGCCGAGATGAGAAGACGCGCGTCACGCGTCACGTTGTTCTCTCGACCTCGCGACGGATAAGCCAAATACAAATGGACATGTATGCAAATTAAATGAATTTCCCTCTTGTTCCTTGATTCTTTCTTCCGGTCAGCGGCCACGGCGAGGCCAGAGCCAGACCTGTCAGACCAGACGTGTGACGGTGTGACGGTGTGAGCTATAAGCGCCGAACGGTTGAGCACGTGTGAGCCGTGATGAGGCGTGATGAGGCGTGCTCGGACTGGCTCGGACCCGGTGTCGGCTGGTGTCGGCGAGGGCGAGTGCAACAGACACAGAAAACAGAAAAGTCGAGATAAAGCGGCGTTAGCATTAGCGGCGAGGGAGCGAACAACAATCGAACTTGGTTCAAGCGAATTTAACGAACCAAAGCCAAAACTACCCATTAGTGTACCCAAACGAGTATTTCTTGACATTCTTCTTTTTTCCCCTTTTCTTTTTTTTACGTGCATTCGTTAGCGCTGGCACTCGAAACTCGAGACTTGAGACCACTTGAGGCCGCAGGGAACGAGGGAACTGCGGTCTGCGCGGATTTATATACTTATCTCAAATCTCACTTATAGCTTTCTTCTCGCATGGACGCATGCACAGCTGGATAATAATGTATTTTCAGAAACGCCCTTTTATCGTAATCGTTATGGTAACAAAACGATCTTGTTTATTGTTAGTTTTGCGATTGTAAATACGATGTGCGCGCGCGCGGATGTTGATATTTGTGTTTGTGTGCTTCAAACGAACACTAAGTATATTTTTATCTGAATCAAGGCGCAGAAAAATTGGTAAAGAATTAATATTTCTGTCGAGATGTATCATATATAGGCTGCGGTCCGATTCATGCTATCACGCTCACAACTCACACGCTGACAAGCTGTAAGCATCGTTCTGTCTAGTGTCTATCTTCGTTGCACATCGAATATCAAACGAAGATAGAGCGATGTTTTCAGCGCTGTGAATCGGACCGTAGCTATAATAAATTGTGTTTATTATTTATACATATATTTCTGTGTAGATGTGCGCGGCATAAAAGGCATGGAAGGCCCGCGCTTCTTTTATAATTTGTGAATCGAAACTGTGTATTCGCCATGACCATTGGTGGAAATATTTAAATAAAATAAATATATATATATATATATATATATTATATACTTGTATTAATTAACTCAATATTGTTCAATCTATTGCGTTTTATTTTTCATCCTGCACTTGTCGAGCATTAATCAAACCATTACTACTTCAGTTCCGAACCATTCCGAACCATGATCGATTCATAATGTCGAAAGAGTGGAAGGCATTAACGGCGCGGGCGTCTGGTATGTATATATATGTTTGTGCGAAAGATCGAGGGTAATTATAAATATAAAAAAAAGCCGATGCAACGAAATAATCGTTATATAAGTGTATATCGAACGGTACACAAAGAGATTATTGAACGTAAGCATTTCTCGTCGCATAAAATGGCCTTGTTAGAATATATCCTTTCGATATATTTTTAAATTAATTTTTAGCAATAGTGCGCGTTTTAGCTAATATATGATATGCATGTATGAATAAGCAATTTCTTCGCTTTATCCATTAAGATTTCTATTTTTGTTTTGACGTCGGAGAAATTGTGATTCTCGCTTCAAAACGTCCAATTTTTTACATGCGGACAACGTTACGCACGTACGCTAAGGCGACTCAACTTAAATTACGTTAAAATCAACACGTAATGTAATTAATGTAATTAGAAGGATGAGCGATATATTTTGATGATTAAACTATACGAGTGTTGAAAAAGAAAAAATCTTGATTTGAAATAGACAATCCAGCCGAAGTATATTATAGTAAGGAGCGATTATATGCATTGTATGTAATTCACACGCGCACGCACGCACGCGCGCGCGCGCGCATCATCTACACGTCTTTAGGGTGTGAGAATAATCGATGATATGAAGAATCGCTTATCGTAAAAATATCTATTGCCGTTACTTCTAGTCGTGTGTGTGTGTGTGTTAAAGCTTATTAGCCTCTCCACGTTAACGAAATTAACGAATTAATCGCGATCCAACTAACGATTGAAAGAGACACCATGTGCCCGATGGCGAATAATGTATAGACTACGTATATAAAGCACAATTACAATATATTTCACAAATTGTTTAAACATTCATACATAATTATACGAATTTTCGCATATGACGAAAAGGCGATTCAATGAAAAATTAGGGGAAGGAGTATATCGTAAAAACAATGTATTTCAAAGACAGGAAAAACGTTGGGACATTGAAGAACGACCGCGATGTAAGGTCGAAAATGCTGGCGGATAACGCCACAATGGCAAAAGTTTACGACGTTATCAGCTACTAAGGTCTGACTTTTCGCTGACAGGTTGGAGCCTTTTGAAATTTTTCTCTCGGGGTCTCTGAATTTATCATCACGTTCACTGCACAATTTCGGAATGTCAAGGATATATTCTAATGTACCTTATTGAGGTGTAATAAATAAATCGCTTCTCCTTTTTAGCAAGACATACATGTTTGGATAACTGTAAGTTTTAAACTGAACGCGGGCGGAAGGTGAGATGAAGATGCCACCCCTCAGCCGCGATCAGCTAGCGAGATAAATTATCCATAGCTTCCGTTTTCCCAAGTTTTCTATCGCCGAGAACTTAAAAAAATAGAAAGCAACTTTTGTAACTAGGAAACGATAAGTCATTGCACCGTCTGCTGCAATCACCGTTTGCAGTTTCGTGTAAATCGCGCTGGGCCGAAGCGAGAGCAATTTTTGAAAATGTAGTGGACAGAGCAACATTCTCTCGTCTATTGATCACATTTTTATCATATTTATATAATGTAATGTACAATATGCAGCTACATTATGATAATCGGTATGTCCAACGCATTCAAACTGGCAACACCTGGTGGGTACTTAATCTTTTTTCTTTTCTCGTATGTGTATGTCTATGTGTATGTATGTGTGTGTACGTGTGTGTGTGTTTTGTTAAATTTTCTCATTGAAGAGGTATCATTTAAATTACTCATTAATTAATGTGTATCGTATGTTTCAGAGTTAGGTACTTTAATATAATTACTTCCAAGTTTTCCACATTCTTGTGGCATCTCTGTGTAAAAAGTGTAACTATATAATGCTAATATAATAATAATAATTATAATAATAAGTTGCGCAAGGCAATAGTCCGATGTGGCCGTTCGATCGTGTGTGCCTGGCGGCCGCTTCCTCGCTCCTCTCCCCCCTCGAAAAAAAACCTACTGATACAGAGACAACTCCCAGGAATAACTCCTACTCCTCCTCCTTCATTTTCCACTCAAGATCGGAGAACTTGCGACGTTTTGTATCGTTTGTTTCTTATGTTACCCATTCGTAGCAGAGGGGGGGAGGAGGTGTGCAGCTGTTTTTGTATGATGGTAATAGCAACTGAATGTTGACAGAGTAATTTTTCCAATTAGCGGTTGGCATTTTTCAGCTGATTGGAAAGCCAATCGAGGCCCTCGTAAAGTCCGTCTCCACTCGTGGCACACGTTGCCTGAATGTACCAATTGCGATTACGCAGAGAATGTAATCCCAATTTGTCGGTGATCTCTGCTGCGTTCATTGCGTTTGGCAGATCCTGAAATGTTACTCTCGTTCAATATCGTCCTTTGTTTAAATCACGATTATGCAAATTTTACAGAGGACTACTTACTTGCTTGTTAGCAAATATGAGGAGTACCGCATCTCTGAGTTCATCTTCCGCCAGCATTCTCATCAACTCTTCGCGCGCTTCACCGATACGTTCCCTATCATTACTATCAACGACGAATATCAATCCCTGTAAAATTAAGCATGGAGAGATGAGACAATGGAATATCGATGGAGAATCGCGATATAATAACGGAAACATGCGCAATGCACACAATTTATAATTAGTAAAGTACATACTTGTGTATTCTGAAAATAATGCCGCCATAGAGGTCTTATTTTATCTTGGCCACCCACATCCCATACAGTGAAACTTATATTTTTATACTCAACCGTTTCTACATTGAAACCTAAAAATTACATTTACATGTGTAATATTACCGTCTCTGTGACATGCTTATAAATTATTATGTTTGGTATAAAAGTTGCACAATATACAAAAATAAACTACATTATTTATTACCTTTGAATAAATTGATACAATTATAATATAATTGTTTATGCGAAAGAAATGTACAAGAAATATTATTTAATATTTAATATTATATTTATTAAATCAGTGCTGTCCAAGATTTGTAATTGTTGATATTGGCTTGACGCGCGTGTCACCACATTTACAGTTATTGCCTCTTCCTTTTTTTTTCTTAGAAGATATTACTATGTTGGACAGCACTACTTTAAGTTTGCATGTGTTTGTAAAAAAGAAAAAAACAGACGCGTATTTACCTATAGTGGGAATTGTAGTAACAATTTCCCCTAATTTTAATTTGTACAGAATTGTGGTTTTACCCGCTGCATCAAGACCCACCATCAAAATCCTCATTTCCTTCTTGCCAAAGAGACCTTTGAATAACGTTGCAAACATATTCCCCATGGTTGGTATTTGTGTGTCAGGACCTGAACATACGCCGATACGCATATACACATACATATACATATCCATTATATTGTGATACAATAAAAAATGTTATTGTAATATAATATATTCTTATAAAATGTATATCAGATTTTGTCATCTAAAAACACCGTGTCCTATGCGACAACAGAGAGAGATTACCGTTCCTATAAGTGTATAAGTGTATACCATATTTCATAATTTGAAACTTGGATATGTTTACACATTTTTAAGATTAATATAGATATACAAACTGCTGTATGTGCACATGTTAAATTGTAGAATCGAGCTTGGCACGAAATGAAAAATTGGGTTTACATGTTTGAACAAACGCAATATTAAATGCACAAAGAGCGTGAAGAGAAGATATATCACATATATCACCCGTGTTCCTTCTGTCTCTTGTGCGCCTTGTGCGTAAAATCGCGAGGCGGGAGCGAATTTAACGGGGCAACATCGTGAATGATAGAGGAGCGATTCGCATGTGGGCGAACGAGAAAGACTCGCCGGAACCGCCGCGACGAACACGAACTCCGTCGCGTGGCCGCGCGTGTCCACGGTGGCGTTTCCTCGCGAGCACAACACATACGATACGCACAATCCTGATCGTGCAGCGTCCGCCGAGGTCAGCCGAGGTACAAGAGACCAAGAGGCTCGCTAGGAGGAAAGATCTAACCTGATTGTGTAAAAAGGCAGCCGCGAGACACCGGAGGATCGACAATGAATCTCGACATGGCGGGAATCATCGTACGTTCGATATCTTCCTCATGCATGCACGCATGCATGCATGCACGCACGCACGCACGCACGCATGCATGCACGAGACGCTCACCGCTCACGCTGTCCGCTCTCTATCGATTCTCATCATCTCAACAAAATTGCTATGGATTATCGGACCAGCGTACCGTCGGAGATCGCTAGACTGCTTCGCCGAATGCCGAATGCCGCGTGCCGATGACCTATATGCGGCTTTAAAGGACGTTGGTATTCTATTTAAAAGGCCAGTGGAGCGTGATACCGCGCGAGCGAGGTGGAGGGTATTGTTCGCGGTTTGCGAAGCCACTTAGCCACTGCGTAAGTACACCCGGTTGCCTGTCACCTTCGACCTACTCCCCAGCCCAGCGAATCGTTTTCAAAGGTTCTCCGCTCAAAGATCCATCACCCAGAGACTTGCTCTTACTATCGAGTTCTCTGGTGACGCCACGTTGCACACGTACGATACTTGCGTTACTTACGTTTCAGTAAAAAAGATTATTTTCACGAGAAACGATAAAACATAAAACCAACACTCTCGAAAAGTACCGTATGTCAAAATGGCGGACGTGGAAAAGATTCGTACCTTATGCCACGTATAGGGTCACCGAGCCGCCACGATTGGCCAGACGAGTCACGTGACGATGGAAATTAACAGCGGCGACTATCCTGCGAGGTGCGAGGTGCGAGGTTTAGCGAGATGGCGCTTTTAGCGCCGCTTCTGTAGAGTCTCTACGATAATAAAGCCTCGTGTCCACGATGCTACAACTGCGTCCGAGTTTCGGTTTAAGCCAATCAACTTGCAGCTCTTACAGAAAAGCAGCAGTTTCATTGGCTTAAACCGAAACTCGGACGCAGTTCTAGCATCGTGGACACAAGGCTTAGGCCAATGAAACTGCTGCTTTTCTGTAAGAGCTGCAAGTTGATTGGCTTAAACCGAAACTCGGACCGATTTCTAGTATCGTGTACACAAGGCTTAAGGCCGGTATTCATAGGCCTAGTTTACATCGAGATCACTTGATATGACTTGATACGCGTATTAAGGATCGGCAGGAGTGACGGCCGAGCTCCGGTGCACTTTATGCACTAAGTGCACTTTAAACTGCACTTTAACTCCGTATTTTATTTATTATAAATTTTTAAGAGCAAAAATGCAAAATCGGGCTTTTTAGCTGACTGCATTATTATATAAAGAGTATATAAAAAAAAATTCACGAATCTATGTAACTTATTTTATGAGAAATCTGGATATTACGAATCGGTAATTCCGGCCGGCCGACATGTCGAATTACGGATTTGTTTTTTCCAAATTTTAGCCAAATTAATTAACGAATCTCATTAAAATTATGCTCGTTTTAATCAGTAAGATCAGCCGCAACCCGGTACAGAGCCGGATTTTCCACTTTGGCTCTTAAAAATTTATAATAAATAAAATACGGACTCGCAGCTAACCCAACCCGACAGAGGTCTCCACCGTGACTCCTGTCGACCCTTAAATAGTAAATAACCATAGGCTTGTTCGTTTCCGCTGCACTTCTGAACTAATGCAATAAATTGGAATGAAAGAAAATATATTTGTTTCATTCTAACTTATTGCATTATGTTGCACTAGTTCAGAAGTGCAGCGAAAACGAACAGACCTAAGGAAAAAATGATAGTGGATCGCACCCTATAGTAGATCGCAAGCAATAGGGGCATCCAGGAGTGACCAGGAGTATGTACACCCGCTCACTGAGCCGCTAAGTAGCAATGAATGTGGTTGGTTCTTATCTTTGAATCCAACAAATCACACTTAATTGCTACTTAGCGGCGCAGTAAGCGGTCGTGCTTCTGGGGGCCTATTATGATCTGCTTCTCACGAGATGAAATGCGAAAAGTGAGAGAATTCACTAAAGTTTCTACGATTTCATTGGTCAAAATCTAGTAAATCTGTTCACTTTTCGCATTTTCACTTCTTGAAAGATATATAATAGGCCCCCTGCAGGGCGATTCTCTAACTCCTTAACCTCCTTAATGACAGTTTCGGTATCGTTGCGCAGCTTTTCTACCATATATAATACCCCTGCGCAACGATACCGAAACTGTCGTTAAGGAGGTTAAGGAGTTAGAGAATCGCCCTGCTGTAGTGCGATTCTGTAAAACTTGGTGTCCACGATGCAAGAACTGTGTCCAAGTTTCGGTTTAAGCCAATGAAACTGCTACTTTTCTGAAAGAGCTGCAAGTTGATTGGCTTAAATCGAAACTTGGACACAGTTCTTGCATCGTGGACACCGGGCTTAACTCTAAAGCCGTGATCAGACTACGGATTGGGATTGAGATTGGATTGAAATTTAATCAATCAGAATAAAGAAAACTAACTTCAAGTTTAGTGAACTTTGCTCTAATTGGTCAAATTTCAATCCAATCTCAATCCCAATCCGTAGTCTGATCACGGCTTAAGCCCCGGACACACACTTTTTCGTAACAGTAACAGTAAAGTTTCGACCAATCGCGTTGCTCGATTCGGGAACGTACGGCCGTACGTTTCCGAATCGAGTAACGCGATTGGTCGAAATCCTACTGTTACGTTCAACGGAAAGTGTGCGTGGCCAGCTTTAACTACGGTATCGTTATCGTTAAGGTGAGATTTCATGGGCAATGAAATGCAGCAGCAGCGAGCGCGCCATGCATCGTCTGCTATATGGTTATCGATATCTGCGCATGCGCATTGCGGACGATTAAGGCCCTTGCACAATGTCAGGCACAACAGGCAGTAGAAACAGGAAATAACCAAAAATTCGTTAATTACAACCTAAAAAATTCGAATGCTCGATTTGTTGGCAATAAGCAATAGGCAAAGAATTTTCAACGTGACGGAAACTCTTTGTGTCACTGTTTGTTCTGCATTTATACATGATTTCTGATTTCTATAGGCTGCGTTCAGCCGATACTCCGCTAGCCTAGCAATCGTGAGCAGTCGCTCGTTTGGTAGCGGTTTTGATTTGCAACGACCAACCGCTAACAACCGCTAACTACTAGCGCTTCTGTCCAGCCAAATTTTTCCGTAGCAAATGGTAGCAAAGCGCTCGCTGCTTACGTGCGCTAGGCTAGCGGAGTATCGGCTGAACGCACCCATTCTCTGTTTCTATTGCCTGTTGCCTGGCATTGTGCAAAGGCCTTTAGGATTCACAAGTGGGTTTTCTTTCAGTTATATATGTTCTAAGTTCTAAGGTGCAATAGCGCGAGCTACGTATGTAATAAAAGTGGGGTAAAGTTTTGTATGTATATACAAAGTTATTTCTCAGTTAAACTAATAATGCCGTGTGTAACGCGCGTAGAGAAAGCAACGACCATGTACGAATGCCACAAATTTATTTAATATCTCCAACGTAATAGCATATTTCAAGTTAGGTTAGATTAGGTTAGGTTAGATATCCTACAATAACCATGTGTTTACAAAATGACAAATTTAATTTAATTTAATAAAGATTTAATTAAATTTCACCGCGGTATCCTGCTTTTTATATTTCCTCACTAGTCCACTGTTAAGCAGCAAACTTCCAAGCGCCGCGCCGTCTTTACTTTGTGCCTTTACCTGAAATACTTGTGACAATTATGTAAAAAGTTGCATATATATATATATATATATATATATATATATATATAGATATACGTACACGTGACGGTACTTACAGATCCCGTCGAATACCATTGCTGAGATTTACCGCATCCGCATGGAACCGAAATAATTTGAATCCTGCATTCAGGGTGACATGTAGCCGGGCAATCTCTACACTTGAGTGCTATCTTTCCAAACCTGATTCTGACGTCGCAAACGGAAGGAGAATATGATATAACTTGGTTACGATATGGATATGATCTCCTCTCTCTGAATTATATCTTTGTTGTACATAATTGTGTCATCAACTAATATCTTGGATCAATATTACCTTTTACCACATGGAGTACACGTTTCCGGTTTAATAACTATCTTTGATATAAAGCTATGATTCGCAGAAGACGCTTCAGCATTCGACAGTTTGGAATCAATATTGTCTTTATTAGTTTTGGCAACTTGGTGGAGTTTAACAGGTATAGAATGTGCGCTTTCTTTTGGCTTAAATGGCTTAATTCTCGCTGTTGCTCCATCTGACGAGTTAAATTTTGCAATTTTATCTAACGTGCTCCCCTGTTTATTCATCGTACAACATTCACCATTAGGTTTATATTCTTTCCATTTTTTCTCTCTTTGAGCCTTTACAATGATATCGGTATCCAAATCATCTTCCGATTTGGACAAACAATTTAAGTCACTTAATATCGAGCCTGTAGAATCTGTTTCTACTATTCTAGTCAAACTACAAAAGTCAAATTATCGAGAATTATTATTACTTCCTACTTACAACTTTATGCTGAATTTTATACCTACTGTCTATCACCCCGTTTATCTTGGACCTTTAGATTATTATATTTAAATTCAATTTCGGGTTTGTTAAGAAATTGTAGCTTTTCCTTGATATCTTCGTTCAAGTTTGCTTCTTCATCGTGGAATAACACCTCTCTAGCCATATTAATTTGGCTTTCCTTTCAAACGTATAAACACACTTATTGATACAAAACTAAGTTGAAGACAAACGTTTTATTCATTTATATTTTCTTAAAACATTTTTGTTTCGCATTTCTCTATATACATGAAAAAGGAAATTAATGTACCAATATGTTTTTATGATGCTCGATCACTCGACGTTTACGTTTTTCCTCCTCTAAATTTCTTCTGGCATGACATAACTTTTGACGAAGACTCGCAGTTTCTCGGCGAATTTGATCTAAATCTAAACGAAGTTGTCGATATTCTTGCAAAGGTAGACATTTTATTTGTGGCACATTAGTCAAAACTGTATCAAAAACACAAGTATATATATATATATATATATATATATATATATATATATATCGATCATTATCGAGGACATACATAGATAGAGATAAAGAACAAGTAGATTACAACGGGTAGGTACTTGTCTGGATAAATTTAATTATATGCCTTTGATAATCGTATCAAAGATATTTTCTTTTATTTAAATGACCATCCCATATGTCGTCATTCGGACCATGTGATAGATTTGTGAAAATGAAGAGAGTTTGGTTTATACAGACCTTCATTTAATTCGTTACTCATGAAGGATGACGTCATGTTCCATAAATATTATAACATTAATTAAGGACTGATAGTTCTTTGTGTCCTAATCGATTTATGTTAAAATATCTGCATTTAATAGCTGCAATGTGTAGATATTTGGCAAGTGAGTAGAACTTTTATGACAACAGAAAAATTCTTATGCAAGAGATGTTATACATACAATCAATTATCCTTCAAGTCCTTCACATCTGCCAAACAGTTAAATAGAAAATTCCTAGTTAATTTATAGATATTCCTATATGTGGTAGAGAATCTTTGAAAAAACATATGCTGATGATATTCAGAATTTCGCGTGTTGACAATGAGTACTGTACTAGGCTGAAGCTAAATTGTATCGACGATATTGTCCAGGTCCAGACGATTGGGCGCTCAACTACTGCTGGATGCAACGATTGAAAAGCGATTTGCACCAAGATTTTGCGGATAATAAATAAATTAAATAAATAGAAGAAAGTAGACGAGGAGATAATGTCATCACAGGCGTTATTACACGGTTTGCCAGAAACGCCCTTTAAATATAAATCTGGAATACGTGATGAATTGATAGCAGACTTGAGGAAAGCGATAATTAACGGTGAATACTTACAACAATCTGAAATTGAGGTATTCTCAATAGATTAATAGAATTTTCGTAAATTCACTTGCTATCCCATACACATAGTACTTACATACGCACAATCAAATGTTTTCTATTGAGAAAGGGAAAAAAATTGTAGGAAAAGATCGATGCTCTTTGCAAATGGATGTGTACAACACCTAAGAAGAGCGTTTACAGATTAGATCGTTTTACAGATTGTTATACAAACGATCTGAACAGTTTATACAAGGCATTGAAGCAGGTACGTCGCGACACAACGAGACAAAATGTTCTTTAGTGATAATTATAGGATATTTTAATAATTTCAATACTAATACCCTCTCGCTATAATAAGAAGCAGTGACACATCAGTTGTTTTCCAGTCAAATTATATTTTTGTACTTAAATGTTAAATCGTTATTGTATATATACATATTCCAAGACGCGTACATCTCAATTAACATGTCCTCGAGATATATTATTATTCTTTAACTTTTGTAATTCCAAGAGAAAAATGTCCTTTCTGTTCTGGATATACTTTTAACGTTTTTTATTAGATATGTAGCTTGTACCTTTGTACATATACAAGCACAGAATTTTACATGTGCGATGTATTACGTTAGGATGACAAACCGGATCCATCTATCCACTTTTTGCCGGATCTTCCGAATGGAATAGTTGCAGTCGACAGTTGGGATTCATCGGTATCTCTTGATTTAAAGAAACGTCCAGGTGAAATTATCGTTGACGCTATATGTGGTGCAGCTGTGCTAAGAGGATCTCATGTTTATGCTCCTGGTGTTATCGGAATGCCAAATGGTAACATCTTTGCACATAGAATTCTTTTTTACAATAATTATTCGCAAGAGATCTTATATCTTGTAATTAAATTTGTTAAACTAAATTATAGGTTTAACTATTAATACCAAAGTCAGTGTATTCGCTGATGTTACTGGTCAGTGTAAGAAAGGTTTGATTAAACCATATGCAAATAGCAATAAAGTATATTTAGGTAATGGCATTCTTCGACAAACAAGGAAAGAATTATTTTGCAAAGCAACGAGAAATCCATGGTACGAAATAATTTCCAATGCGCACGAGATTAGGCGAGGCTGGCTTACTTAACTATATAATTATAATTGTTGGAGGATTCTCACACCTAACCCTGGTGAAAAAATTTCTCACATTTTCTCAGAAATTTTGTAAGAATTGAGACTTGTGAAAAATTTTGAAAAAATATCGATTTAAAATTTCTCTTTCAGATACTTTCAGAAATAATTAGATGAGGATTTTCGAAATATTTTAGTATCCGTATGTGTGAAAATTTCTGATAAGATTTTCTCATATTTATTCCGATTTTTACAAAGATTGGCGGGAAAAATCTGATGTTTTACTATTATTTTGTCTGAGTTTTTCTAAAAAAAACGTCCTAAATCGTTCCAATTATTTAAAAATCTAAAAAATTCTGAGCATTCTGAGAAAGTTTGAAAATTTTTATAAAAATTCTGAGACATTTTTTCAACAGGGAAATTATAGATATATCTCATTGTGTTGAAACTTTGATACGTGATTATTTCATTTGTTACCAAATCTCTTACATTTTCAATTGTCTTTCAGTGGTGTTGCAATAATTATGACTGATGTGATCTCACAAGTTCCGCAATTGAATTTAAATAACGAATCTTCGAGACCACATGCCCTGTTACAAAATTTGCCGTCTATCGTGTGTAGCCTAGTTTTAAATCCCCAACCAGGTGAAACAATCTTGGACATGTGTGCTGCACCTGGTAACAAAACCACACATATTTCCCTGCTTATGAAGGGACAGGTAAATGTTTAAAGAGGAAACAAAGGAAAAGTTTATTATTATTATACAGCACGTAACAATGCATAATAACGCGTCTTTTTATAACTATTTTTTCAAACTGTCGTACACTCAACTTTTTTTGCTGAAATTTCTGCTTTTCTGCTTAAAAGAAACAAGCGCATGTGAACTCATTTCCCGCAGAACGATGAAGAGAGAGAATGTGTATGTAGAAAGAGTATATAGATAATTCGTTAATTTTAATTATTGTTTCTGTTATAATTTCCAGGGTACAATAATAGCTCTAGAGAAAAATCCAGGTAAAGTGATGCGATTTAAGGAAAAGTGTAATGACAAAAACATCAAAATATTTTGTTACGATGCTACAAAGGCTGTCATGCCTGTCATCGAAGGAGAGCGCAGTTTCGCCCATACCGACGGACCTCCGTTCGAAGAAAATAATTTCGATCGTATCCTCTTAGATACTCCATGCAGCGCGTTAGGTCAAAGACCGCAATTGTACAATACAATCACGTCGGCACAACTTCATTCTTACATTCCCTTGCAGCGAAGTCTCTTTTCTGCCGTAAGTGGACAAAATTACTTGTCATACAAATATACACCTGCCTGCGACTTGAAGCTTCAAGAAAAAAGTATTATTATATATTAAATACTATTATATAGGCTGTTCGTCTTTTGAAACCAAAAGGGATATTGGTTTATAGTACATGTACCGTCACAATAGCAGAAAACGAAGGAATTATCGCTTGGGCATTGAAGCAATTTCCAAAGTTGAAATTAGAATCTGTTAAAGATCAAATAAAAACAGACAAATATGGCACTCAAGGATACATCATAGATGGTTTAACGAATGAGAATGCAAAAAAAGTATGTAGATTTGGTCCTGAAAGTGATTCCGTTGGATTTTTTATTGCATGCTTGACAAAATGTTCCTGAGGTAATGAAATTCATCTAGAGACTGTATCACTGCAATGTATTACTTTACTAAAAGTCTTTACATTAACTAAAGTATGAGACTGTACCACATTATATTTAACTTTTCTTTATTGACTTAATAAATTTATAATATCATTCGCACTTTGTGTTCCTTACCATTGTGTACTTGTATAGCTCTTTTATATCAATATATACATACATACATACATATGCGGTAAAAAACGGTACGTTTCTGTGAATACAGTATACCTTTTATTCCACTATTGTTCGTACATAACTCCATCTCCAATGATCTCTGTCGTTATCACGGAACAATTGTTGCAAATCGCGTATAATGTTTCTACCTAATTTTAGAGAAGGAAGAAATAGACTTTATAAAGAAAAGAAGGGAGAGTTATTTAATGAAGAAAAAGATATGAAAAGTTTGTTCTCCTTTTGCATTATAACTTACATGCATTCCATGAGCGTCGGGGAAGAAGTAGAGGTACAGATATATATGCTCTTGCGGTTTGAGCGTAAAATACGCAGGCCACATGGCGAAAGATGGTAGAATTAGCATATTATTGTTAGAAACATCCTAAAGTGAGATAGAAGGACAATTATGTCTATTATTGTATAATTATTGTCGATGACAGCTTACACTTCAGTGCTGTGTTACTCTTTTACCTCGATATGCATCGAACACCAATCGATTTCGCTCATAATGAAGAATCTTCCCTCGCCACCGACATTTTTAACCATTAGGGGTAAGGTGACTCGCTCACCTACGAGACACTCCCCACAGTCGAAACTCATTAATTTTCTATATCGCGTCACACTTTCTATAGATATGTTTGCTGCACTCCTAATACTTGTATCGGTGGACTGTAAGTTTTCATTAATTGTCTCTTAAGAAAAGCAACCGTGTGATTATTTGATTAAAAATTAGAAAATAGGGCTATACGTATTCCTCGCAAGAATCCGTTTGTCGATATGGAATTTCCATAATCCATTCCGTGTTTCTTATCATCGTTTGCAGTTCTTTTGGTGAGTATCGGAAATAAGGGATATTAATCACTGTAAAAATAATGATACATATTATAGAAGATTTCAATCTTCTTTTTTTACGATATTGTATTAATTTTATCCTCTATACTTGGAATGTTTTGCATATTTTTTCGTATTTATACGACAATTTGTGCATTGTATGTACATGTACCGACAAATTTAAGTTTATCTATGCAATGTGCACAGGTAAATTCATTTACCTCTCAGTAATGGTGGATCTCGATATCCGCGTAATTTAATAATTACCGAACGTCCTTGTTGCACATTTATTACTAACATTTCTTCGGGTTCGTCCAAGATATCGCAATGAAAGAAAATAATCAATTTTATATACATCCCTGGAGAAATACTCGCCGTTTGTGTTTTACGTTCGATCTTGACAGTGAAATGAGAGTAATTAGGTCTTGCCATCAATTGAAATTTGGCTGAAGAATCGCTTACGTTTTGTAGCATGACAACTTTCTACAACGGGGGTCGGTGGGGGGATGAGGATGAGAGGTAGAAATAGAACATTATTTAATTTAAAAATTATATTTTACAATACATACCCGGTACAATTTATTTGACTCATAGTTGTGAAATTCTACAGAGTTAGGGATTGCAATTAAGATTGTTTTTTGTAACTTTGTTTTTGAGCTACTTCTCTCTGATCGCCCTGATCGAACTGACGAGGGAATCGATTCAACTCTTCTGAGAATGATAAAGAAGATAAATAGTACACATAAATAGTACATACCGTAGCCTCGCTGCTTATTTTCGGTTAATTACAGAATATGCGTCGAAATGCGTTGAATACGCATGACGGGATGCTAGTTGTGCCATATGTATTTGAAAGTTCTTTTGAGAGAAATGAGAGAGATAACAATGGAAATTTTTTAATACCTGGCACAAAAATTTGTCATGACGATTATAGATATTGATTGATTAATTGACGTATCTCTAATAACGGGATTTGTGTCGTAGGATAACGTTTCGAAAATAGACTGACCTGTAAAAAGTTATAATTTTATGTTTATTGCATATTAAAAGCGATATTAATGAGATTATACGATAAACTTGAGAACTAAATATAAACTTACGAATAACATTTATGACATATTCTAGCGTATTCTAAATTCATATACGTAGCTAAAATAAAACATCGTCGGTATGTGGGACGTCATTTTTCGCCTTTTTTGTTAATTTTTACAAAAGACGAGAAAAAGAAAAAAGAAAGGAATAGAAGGAAAAAAATTATAACCACGTTCGTTTTCATTGCAGGAATCGCAAATAGATTTCGCGCGAGAATCATAATTATTTATTTCACAAAAAAATATATATATATATGTATGTATGTATAAATAGTATGTCGGGGTTAAAATTTTTACCGATTATTCCATGCACTACAACGTCACAACTATTTTGCACATCTTAGGATTACCTGCAACTACTCGAGTAGGAACGGGTTTAATAATAGAACGCAAATTGATACTCCGTTCAACAACATTGTATTTTAAGCTTTATAGGTTCAGAAAAATTATAAGTGTTTCATTAGAGTGCACTTATTTATTCTACAGATAAGCACACACAGTCCATGTAATGCAATAGCGAAGTTGGCTGGATGCATTAGTGCGCACTAGCACACTTAAAAGGCTGTCGTACGCAAATCGATGTAAAGGAATACGCATAGAGTGCCAAGTGGATTCAACTTGGCAATTTTCTCTCTGCCTCTGCCCCTCTCTCTCTCTCTCTCTCTCTCTCTCTCTCTCTCTCTCTCTCTTTGCGCGAGATACTTATGGTCGGAATATTGCGTTTAGTAGATTCTATGATTACACCAATTTTTTGTCAATAAAATGCTTATATTACGTTTTTAGGCGGATTACTCTGCAGCGCATCCAATCAAATTCGTTATAAAACACACGTTACGATCGTATAACGAATATGGTATACATAACTATTAGACAGCATAATTCACAAAAGTATACTTCATTTCACCCTTCATTTTTATACGTGCAACTTCAAGATAAAACAAAGCAATAGAATTTTATGTTTTGATAAACGGTACCGCGATATTTTTTATATGCTTTAATCACAGATGGATCCAATTTACCTTACAAATGCATCTGACAGGACGACCGTACTGTATCATCACCTTGGACTTTGTATGCGTGGATAAAATTTTTTTTTACCAAAGCTTATTGATTGGAAAATATAAAACCCCATATTATACTTTACTATCCTACAAATACAATGCTTATTTTGCCGCACGTACTATAATGATATCACTGCATTGAAAGTACTGTTTTATCTTTGTATTTCATGTTTCTCTGTGCTGATATCATAAAAGTTTTTTTAACACAAAAATGGAGATGCTTGCAAATTGTTTTACATCGAGACATACATATATATACATATATATGTGTATATATATATATATATATATACATATGTATGTATAAAAACATTTACTTTTCGTTTAATCTAAAATTTAGATATTTTTCTTGGTGTGTGCTGACTTTTTTTTACAGTATACCAGCTATCTCTCCGTCTTACAATATCTAGTCTAGTCACTGAATATTAAGACGTCATCAACGTGCAATTGTACGAGGTGAACGTTCTTACATATATACAATTCACGATCACGTATTAAACGTACAATATGCACATAGCGTGCAATTCGACGCATTGCCATGATATTTCATTAGCATATGCGCAAGATGATATTCATTTTCACTTATCAAGTTCCAGAGCGGCGTATTGCTCCTCGTCCACCTCGGTCATCATTAAATTACCATCCGGTAACAGAAGCACTACCCTCCTGGTTCCTCCTGAAAGGAAGAGAAATCAGACGGCGATTGGACAGGGCGGGGCCAGGGGCAGGGGAGATGTATTAAATATTTCATTCCATCTATATACAGGGGGTTTCGATAATTTTGTTGAAAGCTATTACCGTATACATTGTTCATATTTCACTAGGTGCAATTTGAGCAAAAATTTTGGAACCTAACCTTTACTTGAAACTAAAAAGACGCAACCAAAAGAATATTACCTGGAGTTGGTTCTTCAGCTTGTACCACTTGAGCTATAACTTGTGCCTGTCCGTCGTTATCCTCTTGGGTCCCAGTTACATCGGTCGTATTCGCGTTATCCATTATAGACATGACCATTGAATTTTCAGTCGATTCCGCTCCATCCTCCTTCACGTAAAACTGGGGCGTGAGATTTACTTGATCGGGGATCAGCTGCGCTACAGCCTCGGCAACTGCGTGATCCAATGTCAGGACTGAGCCGTCGTCTCCTTGTTGCTCGGTGGTGACGTATACACATTGTTGCTCGCCATCGGCACCATGTGTCACGAGGAGAGTCTGCCCATCCTCGGCTTGGCCCGCGACTTGATAGACGACGCCATGCTCGGCTATAGTAACCAGATTGGACGCATCGTCCGCCGTTACTTTTCTCTCTTCCGATATCTTTTCTTCGTTCTTGACGTCTGTCGATGTCACTGACATAGTAACGGATGTAGATGTTGCCGGAACTGTCGACAATGCCGTAGTAATAATGGACGTTTCAGCGGAGCTAGAAGCGACTGTTTCTGTCAAAGGTGTTGCTGTGGATACGGGAGCAGCGGTCGCCGTTACTGTAGAAGCGGTATCGTCCAAACAAGGTAAATCCGGCGCAGGTATCGTCACATTCGACAGATTGATCTGTGCTGTATCACTGGCTTGGACAATGGTACCGGTCGTTCCACCGGGACTCATCTCGACCCTCATAATACCACCGCTTTCGGTGAGCGAGTCGAGAGAGGGTAGGACCAATTCGGCGGCAGCGGTGGTGGCGGTCGTCGTTGTAGCGGTCGTCGTTGTAGTGCTGATAGTGGCGGTGGCGGTGGCGGTGGCGGTGGCGGTGGCGACGGCGGCGGCGGCGGCGGCGGCAATGGTGGTGGCGATACTGGTGGTGGTAGTAGTGATAGTATTAGTATTGACGTTGGCGTCGACAGTTGCAGCCGTGGCGTCTGTTGCCATAGTTTCGGACGTGTTGCTAGCTGTTCTCGCTGTGGTCGAATTTGTTGTTGCTTCAGCGGGTTCGGACTCGCCCGGTTGTTCAATCGGTTCACCGTCCGGGCCGATTATACGTCCCGTGAGAGGACATAACGTGAACGGACGCGGTGGACTGTCGGGTTCTGGAGCCGTAATGACATCTGGCTCGGGAGGAGGGGGAAGATCCGACTCGCCCTCGCTACTGCTCTCTTCCGAGCCAACTTCGTGGAATTCCATGTGAAGTCCATCACCTTCCGCTAATTTGCTTTCCTTCGGAGGTTTGGTTCCCGCCTGAGCTATTGCCGAAGGTGTTTCGGTACCTACTTTTGCTCTGCCTCGTCCCGCAACGGCACGAGCACCCGCCAAAAGTCCACGACCACTCGGTTTAATTATGCCTGCTGCCTCTTGGGCCTTTCTCTTTGCCATTAATAACTTTTGCTGCGGAGATAACAATGACTGTGCCTTACCCACTGGTGTTTTCGGAGTCTGTTTTGTTTGTTGTTGTTGTTGTTGTTGTTGTTGCTGCTGCTGCTGCTGCTGCTGTTGTTGTTGTTGTTGCTGCTGTTGTTGTACTGGACTAGTACCAGTTTTGATCGCTTGTTTGGGTTGCGGAGGTGTTGCGAGCACTGTGAATTTTGGCCTGATTTGCGTGACCGTGCTGGCAGCAACCGGCGAAACGGTCTGCTGCGCACTTACGACCGTCGTCATACGCTTCTGCTGCAACACCGGACGCGTCACTTGCGTCTGTATCTGTCTCGGTGCCGGTGCTCTGACGGGTGTACGAATTGTACCGAGAACGCTCGTTGCCGCCGTTGGACGCAATGCTGGTCTGGGTAACAAAGGACGACCGTCTGCCGTTCGCTGAGGTGACTGTGTGACTGAGGCAGGTCTTATGCCTGTTGTTATTCTCGGTTGCAAGGTTATCGGTGCCGGCACCGCAGTCACAACATGTATCTGTTGCAATTGCGACGGATCCGGTTTCGGCTGTATCTTTATAGGCTCGCTCTTTTGCGCGCTGCCAATTTTCGGTGTAACGGCCTTAGAGGTGACTACCTTCATCTGCGTTACCACTTGGCTTCCGTCCATCTTTGAAACGACTTTCACAGGAGTCATCGAATTGGACTGCGACGTCGGGATCACCTGTTTTCTCATTACGCTCGTGTTATCTCGATTTTGAACCATTACAACACCTTGCGTCGTTGGAGATCCTTTGACCGCTAGTTTTCCACTGGGGGACGAATTCAATTTGATGATACCGTCTTTTCGCGACATAACGTAAAGACCGGAAGCCAAATTTGGCATTTGTTTGGGATCGACTTTAACAACCCCCTTGGCGTTAGCCACCAGAACAGGCGGCTGGCTAGATTTCGTCCCGTCTGGAGATTGTAATCCTAACGACGTTGCCAGGTCAGTGGACGAAACCGAGGCTCTGTTAGATCCATTGGACTGCGCATTAGCGCGATTGAATGCACGTTGAATTACGTCGCTTCGGCCCATTAGTCTTTCGTCTTCGGACTCCCCGGTCCACTCGTCATCACTGCCCGTGTCACCTTTTATCCTCTTTGTGGCACTGCTTCCACCTTCTTCCGAATCACTCTCCGAGTCATCGATCCTCCTTTTACCTAATACTACATTTATCACATACGAGTATTAATTAAAACAGCATATTTGCAATGATATAACTATATCAATATTATATATCAATGTAATATATTACATTATATATATGGTGTCACTTAATTCGCGCCCACTATTTACACAGCGATATTCCTTATAAAAAATTGAGTCAAAAAGTCCTGAGCCATCTTTTTCTACAATGCTTAATAAAGCAGTAATTATTGAGTAAAGTTAATCCACTCAGTGCCGTGCTTTAGCCGGCCGTACGTCAGTGAGCCGCGCGTCTGGTAGTATGCATGAGTGCGCCCGGCTAAAAGACAGCGCTGATTAGAATGACTTTACTCAATAATTACTGCTTTATTAAGCATTGTAGAAAAAATGGCTCAGGACTTGTTGACTCAGTTTTTTATAAGGAATATCGCTGTGTAAATAGTGGGCGCGTATTAGGTGACACCCTGTATACATATATCTGTACCTTAGAGGTAAAGGATCGTACGTCCATTTTTGTACATTCTGTACACAGAGAAAACAAGGTTTAAAAGTTTTAAATAGGGAAATGATGTTTCTTTTAGATATAAAAGTAAAAGTAACTTGATTTATTAAGTTTTTAATAAAACAATTTAACTGATATGTTTAATAGTACTACTGCCAATAACACATTGTACCTGGTTTAAAAATTAGGCACTATAAAAATTTTCAATACAACTTGCTAAATATTGTATCTTAGAAACTAGTAATAATAGACACACACATAAGACGTTTTACCATTATACAATTTAAGCTCCTGTTATATTGAAAAATGTATTAACTCCATTTTGAAAAAAAACTGGAGATACGTTCTTTACCTCTAACGTACACGCACACATATATCAATTGCGATACGTCATATTATACGTGAGTTATTCAAACAGAATACATACGTTCGTTATCCTCATCTTTCATCGAGCCACACCATTGCTTGACTTGATCCATCGCTTTTGATTTACTAGACCGCATCGGACGTCTACATGTACGCAACAATTATCGCATTGAGTATTATCGCAGTGATTTATAGAGTAAAATGTTACATAATGACATTATTCATTTTTTTTTAAAGCAAAGTCACTCACCCTACTTGAGTCGCCGTACTCGGTCCAGGTTTGCTAGCCTCAGCTTTTATCACTGATTTTTGCACTGGCAAACTCGTACGTCCGACAATTCTCGTATTGGCTTGCTGTTGCGCCGCTTTAAACTCCTTTTGCTTAGCGAGACTCCGCTCAAATTCTTCAAACATATTTTTGCAGGTTGCTACAGACTCTCTAGACTCCCATGTATTGTTCTCGCTAAATAAATTTTGAATGTTTTAAAACACATTGCTAGAACTCTCGAGAAGAGAGATACATGCGATCAAGAGGGAATACCTACTGTGAATAGCCTTCCCATTTAAGTAAATATTCCGAGCACCTTTTCTTCGGATTAAAGCGTTTGGCTAAAATTTTCTCAACGATATATTCTTCGTTACTCAAGTCTGCATCTTCTTCGGTAGCTGTCTTGCCAGACTTATTCTGCAGAAATATTAAAATAACTGAAGCAAATTCTCAAAAGTATACTTTGCCAAACGTGCAAACGTCAAAAAATGTCAAATAACGTAATACCTTGGGCTTGGTCGATGGTTTCAGTCTTGGCTTTTCTTTCTTATCCACTTCAATTTCCATAGATTCACTCTTCTGCGTTTTTGTTTCCAGTGACTTTGCAATATCCTTCTTAGCTTCCCCCGTTTCCTCCGGTTGTCCATTTCTGATAACTTTACGAACTATTATCGGTTTGGCACCTGTAAAGCAGCGTGAGAGCATAGACGGTGTTAAGTTTAGTCTTATTTATAAAAGTAGCATTTTTCTTTTCTTTGTTTTACACGCAGAGTTTTTATCTCTTAAAAGACTATCACCTTCGACATTAGTATTAGATTGAATTTGTATCGGGGTATCCTGCATCTTTGCATTACTGATTTTCGTAAAGGTTTGTATAGTTTTCCCTGCAGTGATCCACGAATCCCTCACGTGTGTATCCATCTTACACCATTTTTGGTATAACTTCCAAGCGCTAGATGTATCCTTGTCCGTACCTTCTTGTTGAACTTGCGTATCTTTCCATAATAGAAATGCCCACACTTGTGCTTTTTGCCCATTCTACAAACATACAAAGGAAAGTTTCATAACAATCTCCTACAAAGCGGCACAACCATATCGCATGAAGAATCTAAAGATACAAACGTCGTTGGTTTCACGAAAATGTGACGCTTTGGAGCAGGCTCCCTCCTTTGTACGATGTTCTTGAAACTCTTCGATAAAATGAAAGACAGAATGACACTGTCCACATACCAATATGTCTAATCGTCCCATTTCCTCTTGCGCCGCTGATGAAGTAGAAAAGAAATTGAAAGCGAAATGAAAGCAATTAGATTGAGTGAGAAATATATATATATATATATTGTAACAGTAAAATATCTTGAAAACAATGGATTTTAGGAAAAAAAAAAAGTTTCAGACAAAAGTTGTAAGGTTTAAAATGACGCATTTAATGGCAGTATTAGTTTAACCATAAGTGATGTTGCCAAAGTTAGCTTTAGATCAACTTAATTTTTTAATGGAAACCCCTATTTTTTATATCCTTGGAGCTTACACACGAGTGTTAAAAAAAGTTGGGGTACTATTGCAACAGCATATATTTGAGACGAAGTCAAAATAACGAAAAAAAGCAGAAACTTGGAGCAATCTTTTGATGATCTTTATGTAAACATTACATTAGCTATTAATTGTACATTAAAGCGAACGCTTTCGTTTTATTTATTTTCAAAAATCATCAAATAAACGTAATTTTTACAATTTTTATTAGCTATATATACTTTTTAAGCAAGTGTTTCCAGACATGTGTTTATATTATATTATAGGAACTTTTTTGTTCCAAATTGAATTGAACACCCTGTATAATTACATTGTACACCTTTATGAAACAAAAATCTTGCCTCAATTCCTTGCTTGTAAATAAAAAACAAGTCGAGAATCGGTTTCCAAGATCAGTTAACGAGACGAGGTGTAATACATAAATCCAAATGTAGAATACGATTACCTTTGATGACGGTGGGTTTATTACCGATGGCTGAAGGGCCATCGTCTCCTTCCATTCTGTATACAATTGTCTCGCGCTCTCTTCTGAAAATTAAACAACAGCCTGGTTAATCAGCAGAAATGGCAAGAATGCATAAGAAGCTTCCAGCATACATATTACACGGTGGATTTTTACGCGACAGAAAGAAAGAGAGTGAAGGGAGGGAAAACGTTGGATCGGGCATCGGGCTTTCCCCACGCGGGACAAGGGACAATCGACTGAAGACCACACTTGGCCGCGCGCGGGCCGTGTGAAAACGGTAAAAGCGATTACCCTACCGGGTATACGCACATCTGGGCCAAGTCTATGCGCTCCGCAACGAGAATCGAAGCGCACACCCACGTCGCGTCGCGTCGCGCCGACCCGATTGCGATCGCGATCGGACGACACGATATATTCCTTTGCTTTCTTTCTTTTTTCTTCTCCTTAACGAAGAGAAGGTATTCGCACTCCTGCCACGCCGATTCGTATATGTTATACGTACACACGCGACGATCTCGCGGCCTCGCGCATCGTGCCACGCGCGATGTATAGTTTATTAGCCGGAGTTACGTTCACACACAAGTTCAAGACTGTCTCATTGCTTACATTTAAATTAAGTGCATTCGCGCAAAGTGTCAAGTGGCAAAGCGTCGAGTCGAGACTGTGCGGGCGACACGAGGTGATTGTAAACGGGGCCAGTCGTGAACGCGGGAGCATGGACGAAGCCGACGAAGGGAGTAGACACTCGACTCGACTCGACTCGACTCGATTCGCGCGCGCGCGCGCGCGCTCACGCTCGCTTGTTCCCGCCACCCGCCACGATTCGACGCGAGCCGTATGTACCTCACGTCTCACCGGTCTCACCTTACGACAAACGAGACAATTATTTTTCACAAGAGACCGGTATCGTCGCCGGGCGCCGGCTACATTGGCGCCGTTTCCCTCAACGTTGTGTCGTCATCGCTACCTTCGTAATTGTCGTTGCCGTTATCGTCACCGCCGTCGCCGTCGCCGCCGCCGCGACCCGCGACCGTCACTGTCCACTGTCGTCGTCGTAGCGTACTAGTACTGTAGTCGTCGCAGCTCGCAGCCGCCGTCGCGGTGGTGTTGTCGATGCAGGCTCGACCTGCTCGCCGTCTCCTCTGTCTCTCACGAGCAAGCCGATGCTCGTCAAAGATGGCTCTCGTCGCCGATACTTCTCTACAAGCTACTCACTTCCTGTCTTTACGTGAACGCTTTCTGAACACCCGGTGGACGCGCGCGCGAACGCGATTGACGTTACGGTCGCAAACGCAAAAGCGAAACCTACGATGCTCACTTACATACGGCGAACCCGACGAACGGCTAGATTTTCCTCAGCCCGGGAAATTGCTGGTCGTTGCGCGAGATAGAACGAAAACAGCGACCGTGAGCTACCGCGTCGGCCGACAGTGGCGCCATGGCCGCCATGGCGGCCGCCCGCCAGACGGCAGTGCCCGTCGCCCGACCCGAGAGCCTACCCTACCCGCCTGCCCTCTAGTCTAGAGTCTAGTCGCCTCTTGTCACTCATCAGTACTCATCACTCATGTCAGTCGTCAGTCGTCGCACTCGTCGTACTCGTCGCCTCGTCGCAGTCGTCTTGTGATCTTTTCCGCCTGACGCTTTTGTATCCCGCCGCCTATCCAGAGACCAGAGACTTAGTGTGTATACATACATACATACATTACATACAATATTTACCTTTACCTCTTCACCCAGCATGCTCCGAGGCCTCCGAGGCCTCCGAGTCCGACTTGCCCGCGACATGCATGTTCTCTGTTGTCTGTTCTGTTGTACTTCTGTTCTGTCACGGCTGCCTAATTGCCTATATACCCGCCTCGACCTATCCGGAGCCGGAGCAGGGATCCACCTTATCCACCATAACTCGCAGTGACCTATGCGATTCAGCTCCGAAACTTAGAATTTTCCCAGGTAGCTGATCGAGAACGGTTTATTCGCCTCTCGTCAATTTCAAATTTCGACCATCTCTTCACTCTTTGGAGATACGTCATCTTCGCTAATCACTCCATTTTCTAAGTAGCGCAAATAGAAGTAGCGTCGTAAACTATACTGATGCGTGGATGGAGTATGGGGACGTAGCACGTGGCTGTCTGTCGCCGGTCGCGGTCGCGGTCGCGGTCGCGGTCGCGGTCGGTCAGTCAGATATCAACGTGAAAGTGACGAGCCTGGCCCTGGCCCTGGGTATTCCGAAAAGCCGGATTAGTGATTACGTTGCTACCGTTTTATCGGTTGATGCCTGAGATGCCTGAGATGCCCGAGTCGCTTTTACTTTTCGAGTTAGGCTCACTTTCCATTTGTATTCCATTCGCAGTGATGGACTCGAATTTTTGTAACCTTCCGTCTTGTCTGTCTGCTTTAATCTCTCACGCGAGATTCCTTCTCCATTCTTCTCCCTTTTAAACTTCTATTTTCGTCTTTTTTCCTCTCTTTTATCTTTCAACACCTCAATTATCCATTTTAATTCGAATGCAGCAATGCTGCAACGTGCAACGGCTGTTGTAACGTAGCGCTACAGCGCTACGAATGGCACAAATCTATCGCATTACTTTTTTCTTATTGCCTAAGCCTAAGACTATCTAGCGATATTCTTCGAGGATAGGAGTTTGCACTAGTTTGCGCGGTTTAAACAAGTACACACTTTTAGAGTGAGTCAACCACCAGTGTACATGTAAAATGGCTCATATCTTGACTTTTCATTATCTCTCATATTTCTAACGGTGATACCTTTTACTATATGTAGAATATCTTGTCTCGACGAACAATGGCAGAGGAAGAATCCGAGGAAAAGGAGTATCGTTGGGAAACTGGTTACGAAAAGACTTGGTATGAATTTTACATTGGTTATATATCTATACACGTTTTTTAATCTATCAGTGGCATTCTTTAACTAATATAGATAAAAGTTTCGTGTCTTGTATCGATCGGCTAACATAGCCGAACATAGATCTGTAACGGTTACTTGCTTGGGATTTATAGGGAAGCGATCAAAGAGGATGACCACGGCTTGTTGGAAGCTTCTGTCGCAGACATTATCCACAATGCTAAGAGAAAACGTCAGTTGGAAAGGAAACAGGGTGCCAGATTAGGAATGATGAGACATCTCTATATTATCTTAGATGCTTCCGAATCAATGTCGAGTCAAGATTTAAAGCCAACTCGTTTTCTGTGTTCTCTAAAGGTATAATGATGGAATACGCGATAGCGATTGTTCTCCTGTATAGGTACATATTAAGTATAATATATACATGTTCACGGGTATATATTTATTAAATAATTGTGTCTCTCAAGCTTCTAGAAGATTTTATCGAAGAATTCTTCTATCAAAATCCTATAAGTCAATTAGGTGTAATTATAACTAGAAATAAAAGGGCCGAGAAAGTTAGCGATTTGGCTGGTAACTCAAAGAAGCACGTTAAGGTAATAAATTTTTGTTACTTTATCCTCATTCTGAATATTTCCCATCGCATTATATCGCAATCTCAATCTTATCGTCTATTTTGTAGGAATTGCAAACGTTGCAACAAACTGTAGTAGGCGGTGAACCTTCTTTGCAAAACTCTTTAGAATTGGCCACAAAGTTATTGAAATTATTGCCGTCTCACGCTAGTAAAGAAATATTGGTAATCATAGGGGCCTTGACTACGTGCGACCCTGGAGACATCAACGAAACGATACGAGTATGCTCTTTGTTGTGTGTCTACGTTGCGCGCGCGCACGCGCACGCACGTGTGTGTGGCGTAGCGTGGCGTATGTGTAATGTCCTTCGCGAAAATATATCTTTCTCAATATCGAGTTTGTTTTAGAATATGAAATTGGACAGTATTAGATGTAGCGTAATAGGATTGGCCGCTGAATTATACATTTGTAAACGAATGGCAAACATCACCGGTGGCGAACACAGCGTTGCGCTCGATGATAAACATTATAAGGAGCAATTGAACGCACATATAGATCCTCCGCCTGCCGCAACGCGATTAGATGCAGCGCTCGTGAAAATGGGATTTCCTCATCATGCTTTACATTCTAGTGCGCCGGATACATCTATGACAGTGTGTATGTGGTAAGTGCGTAAAACATTCGGAATAACATGCTTCGTGTCATACGATACTTTATTGGTATTTTGATAAGACTTAAACTTTTACTATATTTGCGCGTTTTCTTCCTTTTTTCTTTACAGCCATGCACAAAATTCCGACGAAACGGTTAAACTTATGACTACTGGCTACCTTTGTCCCCAGTGCCTCAGTAAACATTGCGAACTCCCTGTGGAGTGTAGAGCTTGTGGTCTTACTTTAGTCTCTGCTCCACATTTAGCGCGGTCGTACCATTATCTATTTCCTGTTGATCTTTTTAAAGAAATTGCACCTGAGGGCGATCACTCTTTCTGCTTTGGTTGCCAGAAAACTTTTGCTCAAAAGGACAAAAAGGTAATCCTCCTATATATTATTATAAAAGATTATTATAGAATTATTATCAAAGCTTCTGATAAATTGAACGAATGTTTATCAAAGACAAATATATTTTAAATCTCAGTCAAGACATCATGTATACTATGCAATTGAAAGAGGTGATATATCAAGCAGTTCTGAATCACGTAGAGGAAATCAACATTTAGTTAATGTTTGAGCATTTCAGATAGACCAAGATTATATCACATGTATTTATTTCTAGGTATATACTTGCGGAAAGTGTAATCAAACGTTTTGTTTAGACTGTGAGATATTTATTCACGAGATATTGCACACGTGTCCTGGTTGTGCGATAAATCCTGAAACATATAGAAAGTCTACAGATAGATCTTAAAATTGTCTATTTAGTGTCAATTCTGCCATAAACACTGCCAAAGAGCAACCAAAATTCTGTAATATATTATAATAATTAATTTTTTACCGTTTGCATATTAACATAATTAATATAGTATTTGCAAACTACGTTACCTCGTCATTCGTTTACAGATGTACAATTTAGCAATCAATCAATCAATCAATCCTATTGTCTAATATCGTATTTTGAAACAAATTCTATATTAAAATAGAATGTTTAAATCACATATTGTAAATGTCAGTCCTTGTGATTACCAATATTTCTTTACTGGCGTGAAACAATTATAATTTTAATCGCTTTCGAACATAACCAATTCCAAGGACGTTTACATGGAAGATGCGCCGCAGTAAACTACAGGTTGTTATAATGCAAACAATAAGATTACAGTGATAACTATTAAATTGATTGTTATATGTTAGAATTGGAACTCGATAGACAAACTAGAAGCATTATCTCTCGGTTCAAGTAAATATTAATTCAAGGTAAAAAACATTACGATAATTTGTTCCAACTTGTGTATCGATCGAACAGAATTCATAACATTATAATATGGATATATATTCCAGTAAGTACACTTATTGATACGTAAGAAAATTTGTATAAATACGTATTTATGTGACATATGTGTGTATTTTGTATTTTAAACTCATTAAATACATTTTTATACGTAGAAAAAGAGAAAAATATTCTTTATATTTATGTATAAAGGCCAGGATGGACCATTTTAATTAATTCACTCAAATATCTCAAAACTCGTAAGTTTTTTTACAGTAAGAATAGTAAGAAGATAAATAGGATTGCCAATGCTTTGATAAATCCAGTTAAAACGAAGTAATGATTCATATTTCGTGCAAAAGTGATGAAAAATATCTTTTAAAAGTGAGAAAAATATTTCAGGGTATCGTATACGTAATTTATATATATATATATATATATATATATATATATCGAGAATGTGTAAATGTCCGAGTGTCTGACATGTGACTGGAAGTTTGCGACAACACAGCGATAGCGGCACAACGACGGCTCGTAATGCAACGTAAATGTCCTACTTCAATAATATAGTGGGGGAACATTGAAGCTTATTGTTACATAGACAGGTGGAAAGTGGGCATCGTGAAATTACAGTACGTTATTAATTTGCGCTCGTCCGTTGAAGCGATCAGTTCTCCTCGAGTACGATTGACGCTCCAGCAATTTGATTCACATTATTCGCTCTATGTCGATAAAATTTAGTGTCATATGTGTGCATATTAATATCCCCATTTTATACACATCTTCAAACTAAGGTAAGCTTGTTTAGTTAATCACATCGCGACAAGTATTTAATCATAATCTTAATGTCAGAGTAAATCTACTTAATTAATTGCTTGTTATTGGATGTGAAAGTGCGTTATGTCGTGGAGATCCTCGTGATTGGGAGTATTGATATAAACATTGTCACATATCCTATGCATATGAATGTTTCGTGAACGTGTGTGTGTGTGTGTAGTTAATGGAGGACAATTGTATATCCATTGAAGAATAACATGTCGAAGCTACAAGATCGAATATGCTTATTTACATCTGCACAACACGTAGTTAACACCGGGTTTCTTAATTTTCGATAAGATGTAAATCAAAGTCGTACAAAGTCAAACATACACTATTTTCTGCTCTCTAAATGTTCTAAACCTGAGAATAAAATTTCTCGGTTTAAAAGATATCTTAGGATTAATTGCTAACTGTTGTCCGCAATATTCTTTCTCTGTAATTTCAATGTTTGATATCTTGTGATCAAAAGCGTCATAGATTATTAGCACTGATCAATGAATATTACAACTGTATAATGTACATATTAATTATTACTCTGTCACTTGTTATTTTGAATACTTTGGCTCGTATTTAGAACGCACTTTTATTGAGAAATGCGCGCATTTATTTCCGAGATTCTATAGTATATGTAACATAAACTATAAAATCTCAAAAATAAATGCACGCACGCGCGCGCGCGCGCGCGCGCAGTTGAAGAAGTAATATAATATTTAATGTATTAATATTTTTAGTCGACTCAGCAACTTCGATAAGAAATTATATTATTGATAAAACTGAATAATATGATTTTTAATGATATAAGTCTTCTATTACGAATGCATTGAATCAAAACGGAGATCCAAAGTACGTTGGGATTGTACATACATATAACTGCCCCTGAAAGGGAATGAGATCAGTTGCGAATTGAATATCCTTGTTGAATAGATGACGATGCAAATTAACCAGGAATGTTTTATTCTCGGTACTGATCGCGCCGGTGATCACTGGCGACGTTAAATAACTCCATTTAATTCGTGGGAAAATTAGAAAACTAAATAAACTCGTCGTAATGGCTTCCGGAGAGAATGTTTGTTTGAATTTTACGATCGAGTAAATCGTCTGTACGATTATCACGATGGTGCTCGACGATTATTTTTGTTTAAAAAATTCGTAATATATAATAGTCGAAAATCTCTCTTGACGGATTCAAGATTCTTATCAAATTATATTTGTTCAATCGAAATGATAGGTGATCGCATTTCGCAATACGTGCCGCGCGCGCGTATTAAAGACACGACAATTTAAATAGCAAATGATGAAATAAATATATCGTTGAGGAAAAGCTAAGAAAGATTTCTTAATGGCAGGAGAATACAAAGATTATCCCGATTTTTGTTTTGGTATAGATATTTCAAAGAGCTGGCAAAGGTAAAAAATGTAAATTATGTTATCGCGTAGAATAAAAATGATTCGATTGTCTTCTCGTATAATTAATTTTAATAATCATTGATCCGTCAGGATTCCAAGGATATTTTCCAATGAAACGAATTGGTCGGAAAAATATAAATGAGATATATTTTATACGCTGCATCTGCATATCGCATGAGAGGTAACGCAGGACGGGGTAGGGTATAAGGGCACTACTCTTCTAGGTGTAATCTAGTCCGGTTGCACGAGTAGAGTAACGCGAGCACACGTGATTCCTGATGTGAAGCCAAGTGTAAGAGACGGTTTGTAAATATTTGCTCTCTCGACTTTGAGTTCAAGGCGAGTGAGCGCGTTTTATATGCGAGTAACGGGAGTAAAAGCGAAAACCTTGTACATATGTACATTGTTTGATTATCCTTGTACTTTGTATGATTATCGCGAGTTCTCGGGACTTTAATTAAAAATGTAGGTATATTACGACGCGTAGTATTATAGGTATTATAGGCTCGTAGGTACTTAGCTCGCACCGCCGCGGCCGCCGGCGCCGCGCTGCATGTTGCTGTCTCAAAAAGTATCAGAACTTATTATCCTGCGCGTTTGGGTTTGGTTTGCTTTTTCGGTCAAGTTAGTAGATGTTTTATTCGTTTTAACGATACGAAGCGATACAAACGCATAAAACACGTAAGAACGCGCGGTGCACTCGATTATATTATATTGCACGATCGTGTGTGTGTGCGTGCGCGCGGGCGCGCGTTTCTAGTTATTAGTTATTACACACACACACACACACACACACACACACACATTCCTATAATTATCATTTTTTACCATCACATTTACCATTGTATTAAATTATCTATTTATTCTGTATACGTTTTATATTCTTATCGTCCGGTTGCTAATGTATGTTGCGTTGTATGTGTTGTCTTAATTAATAAACGTTTACAATCTCTCAATTGCCAAACGTTTGTACAATCCGAATATCTAAGCATGAAAGCTGATAATGACTAGCTAGGTCATATAACGACTAATTGTAAGGCTACATTTTGCAGCATTCGTGGTTGTTAAAAGATAAGATCCTATAGCTTTTTGCACGCGTCGCGTGTCGCTGTCGCAGAAAGGACGTACGCGGGTATATGGTACGCAATTGCGCACATTGATATACATTGTATATCAGACACGATATATTACGGACGAATAGTCCGTCCGTGAGAATTAATCGTGAAGCCTTCCGTCGTTCCGGCGTCGTGGTCGCGTCGCTTAGTCAACCAAGTCGACTTCCCTGCCTCCCTGCCTGAAATTTCTGAGCAAGGTCATATCCGCACATGGATATATAGTCGTACGTTAAAATGTACGTACGTACTCTATTATCACACTGTTATCTTCAAAATGGCTCTTCCTACAAGTGGCATACTTGGAAATCTTGGAATACCTTTAGTTAATTGTCGCTACATAACAGAGCTAGCAAACATACGCTAGCAAAGCACAGTACGGAGGGAAATAAGTGAACGGAGAGGAGAGAGAAAGTGGTGCAGCAAGGTCGAGTCAGTCGAGTGTCGAGACTGTCGAGTGGCGCCTGGTTGAATGTTACACCGCGTGGCAGTAACATATTCAATCTGATAAATGGATTCAATAATTTCGTCTTGAATTATAATTAAGCTAGGTTGTTAAGCTTGTTCGCTATCGCGTAAAACCGTAAAATATTAAAGGAAAGGAAACGAGAAAGGAATGTTTTCCTTCAAGCTCGATTAGATTATATCTTGAACTATTAAGTATATCTCGATACTTTGCGACGCCGCGCCGCGCCGCGCCGACGCGCGACGCGACACGTCCGGCCGCAAGTCCATTTATTCTTGCCGAGTTTTATAATATACATGCCGTTTTGCCGTAAACGTGCAAAGTTTTTTACAAGGTTTTTTTCCAAGGTTTCGCAATCATTCCTGGTAGGAGAATATGTCAGGTTTCCTGCGAATTATGCGCGCAAGATATCGAGAGGCGAAATACTATACATAATAATAACATATATAATACACAATACGTGAAATCGAGATCGAGAATTATCAAATTATCAAATCGGGTTTAAACAGAAAACTGTGGTCGACCAACATCGCTATTTAACAGTTGCAGGAGCTAATATTTAAAGAGTTGCTAGAGTTATTTAACAGCAGTTATCTAGCTCTTCTCTCAGAACGGTATCTGATTTAATAATCTACTCACAGCGCGGCGCGGCGCGGCGCGTCGCGGCGGTATACCGAATACCCATGACGCTTGTATTTTCTTTCGTAAATAATGCCTGATTAATGATTAATATGACAATATTTATTTATTAGTACGCATTATTGTTATTGACACAGCTCTGGTGAAACGTCTAGTCTAGTGAATAGAGAAACGGAGAGCCGTGGGCCGCGCGGCGGGCCGCGCGGATATGATGAGCCGTCTGTGGAGAGCGTTGTCGCGGAGGAGGCGCGTAGAGGAGAATGAAGATACGAAAGACGAACGATTGGCACGAGTCCTCGGGCTGTTCGACCTGACCGCCCTCGGCGTAGGGGCGACTCTCGGCTTAGGCGTCTACGTTCTTGCTGGAAGCGTGGCCAAAGAGACGGCTGGCCCTGCCGTTTCCCTCTCTTTCCTCATAGCCGCCGTCGCGTCTGCTTTCGCGGGTAAAACCATGCAATCGTCGATCGTCCTCGCTATTATCGAAATATGTATATCAAATTTATTAAATAGGTATATTAAGCCACAGAATCAAGTCCAACGATGCAACGATTATAATTCTCGAACGAATTAAATCCGGTCCTCGTGACCCCGGATTTCCTCGTAACGTGATGAATCGAGCGGCGCGTCCGCTCGAATAATATCTGCTTCCGTGATACATATACACACACATGTGCGTGTGTGTGTGTGTAATTGCGATGTTCGTTTAACTCTTTAACTTAACGTATTTATTACATATTTATCGTGTCGTTCCTACTTGTAGGTATGTGTTACGCGGAATTTGCGTCAAGAGTGCCGAAAGCCGGATCAGCGTACGTTTATAGTTACGTAACGGTAGGCGAGTTCATCGCCTTCGTCATAGGGTGGAACTTAATTCTGGAATATGTAATTGGTGAGCACAAGAACGCGCGTGTGAGAAATGAACGAAAAGGGCGAGGGAGCCTAGACCGCCTAGACCGCCTAGACCGCCTAGACCGCCGCAACGGCGACGGCGACGGCGACGATCGTTGGACCGCGATATGATTTCATAATATGATTTTACAGGTACAGCGAGCGTCGCTCGAGGTCTCAGCAATTATATCGACGCGTTGATAGGAAACGTCATGGGTAACGCCCTACGCTCCCTTATGCCTATCGACGTTTCTTTCCTGTCAGAGTATCCTGATTTTTTCGCCTTCGCGATGGTCATGTTGCTAGCGATCCTACTATGCGTGGGAGTGAAAGAATCGTCCATCTTAAACAATGTGTTCACCGTCGTAAACTTGATAACTATCGCCATCGTCATCGTCGCAGGTTCGATAAGAGGTAAGCCGTAAGCCGTAAGCCGTAAGCCGTAAGCCGCCGTAAGCATACGATTAGCGATCTATGATCTATGAGTGACTACCACCTCATGTCATGAAAGTACCTCTCGTGAAACGATGACGATTCGAGGGTTTTGAAAATAACATATGTAGCTAAAGGATGCAGCCAAGGTGTGAACCTTGACGATTCCGTCGGTCGGTCGAGGAGCGAATTCACCGAATACGCTTACAGCGGATCCGTCAAACTGGTCGATCGCGCCCCAAGACATTCCAAGTTCCGTGAAACACGGAGGGACCGGTGGATTCATGCCGTTCGGCGTCAACGGAGTGATGATCGGAGCGGCCAAGTGTTTTTACGGATTCGTGGGATTCGACGCGGTCGCTACCACTGGCGAGGAAGCCAAGAATCCTCAACGTCACATTCCTCTGGCGATCGTGTTATCCCTAATCGTTATATTCGTAGCGTACTTCGGGGTCTCCACGGTCTTAACGATGATGCTACCTTATTACGCTCAGGTGAGATGATTCACCCAGATTCACCCAGATTCACCCAGATTCACCCTGTAAAGTAACACGTAAAACACGCTCATTGCTCGCGCTTAATGAAAACTTGAAAACTCGTCGCTTGAAATCTTCTCGCTCAACTCTCTCGTTGACGAGTTCGAGAGTTGCACGACGTACGTGTATTCGTCGTATCAGTCGTATGTATAATATACGTTTGATTTGGCCGAGATCCAAATCCAGGCCTAGAGGATTTTCAGGCTTTTTCAGGAGTAATCAAGCGAGAATTCGTCTTTAGAGCGCGGACGCGCCCTTCCCGCACGCGTTCGACGAGATCGGCTGGCCTGTCGTCAAGTGGATCGTCAACGTAGGCGCGATATTCGCGCTCTGCACCAGTCTCTTGGGCGCGATGTTTCCCTTACCGCGCGTCCTATACGCCATGGCTAACGATGGCATAATATTCAAGACTCTCTCCAAAGTGCATCCTAAGACTATGACGCCTGTTTATGGCACGGTGCTCTCTGCTTTACTTATCGGTACGTAAACGTGCAGTGTCTCGACTCTCGAGGCGTACGTCACAATTTACTTTTACTTTTAATTACCTTAATTACCTTAACGCTGCTCCGTTCCAGGTCTCATGACACTCATCTTCAATCTGCAGCAACTGATCGACATGATGTCTATCGGGACTCTACTCGCGTATACGATAGTAGCGATATGCGTCTTGATACTGAGGTAACGTTATATTGTGATTTCTTTCGAAACGTAATAGAAAGTATTGCGGATACGTACACGCGTATTTTTATGACAGATATCAAAAGGAAGAAAACACTAGCAACACTCCTGGGCGACTGCCAACGAGCAATTACCAATTTACATCTGTAAATACTATATTGAAGGAATTATTCAATTTGCACAATCGGAAGGAACCAACGGACCTTTCAAGCAGAATCGCAAATGCCGGCATTGTCTTGCTCTGTGAGTTTACGTAAATTAATTAAATTGTTGACATTATAATTGCTATTATACATATATATAATATTTGTGGCAAATCGCGATGTATTTATATTACATATATATGGATGTACGCCAAGTGAGTCATAGGAATACTCGGTCTGCAAAGTTCAATCGTTTCAATCGTTTCAGGTATCGTTATATGTATCATCACATTTCTGATTAATAACATGGGCGCACACCTGCTCGCGGGAAATGTCGCGATATCTATGATACTAGCTCTACTCGTGATTGTTCTTTTATTGAATTTAGCAGCGGTTGGCAGGCAACCGGTGCAAAAAACTGAATTGTCTTTCAAGGTAAGAAAATTGCGCACGTCTCTGTCGAGACTGTCGAGAGATACGCGCATTCGCGAATCGGGCGCTAACAGCATGATTGTCTCATATTATGTATATTAATTATAAATTACGATATAGCATAGTGACGCATAGCGACGTCGCGTCGCGGAAAATCTGATATCAATTTAATATATTTCTGTAATGCGTAGGTGCCTCTCGTCCCGCTTATTCCATGTCTCAGTATTTTTATAAACATATATCTAATGCTCCAATTAGACGTCTTTACGTGGATCAGATTCGCCACTTGGTTGCTGATCGGTAAGTTCTGTCATAAAAGTAAAAGGCCTGCAAACCTATGTAATTTAATGACGAAATTAATCTAAATCAAATAATATTGTATTTCAATTCTTATGCATATAGGCTTCTGCATTTATGGGTTTTACGGAATTGTTCATAGTGAGCAAGGGAAAAGAGATAAGGCGGAAAACGAAAAGTTACAACAAAAATACGTAGAGAAGTTTCGGATAGTGACATCATTTTGATAAAATTTCTTTTTTACGAAAAACACGAAAGCATCCTCCACAACAATGTCCGTTTTAGTATTCGTAACGTAAGAGCAACAAGAATGATAAAAAACGATTTTGTACCACCGGCACACATGGAAAATAACATCACCTATTCAATATCCAGTTATGCGCGCACACGCACACACGACATTAATGTTATATATATACACACACATACATATATATCGATGTAGAACGACAATTCTACAATTACAGCCTTCTATTTCAGTTATCTTTTTTTATCAATTTTGAGTCAGTTCTTCTCTAGCAAGAGTGGATAATTGAACATCATTCTTTTACAATTTTTCGATTATATTTGTACGTATCGATGTACCGATAACCGCGACGACAATGACAATAATATAGCTGATAGCTGTAGCAATAATAATAATAATAATAATAATTATGATGATGATGATGATGATGGATGATGATAATGATAATAATGATAGTAATGATAATAATGATGATAATAATAATAATAATACCAACAACAACAACGGTTACGTAACAAAAGCAGAGTTTATTGTGATATTTGTAAAATGAAAATAGCTTGCGTTCTTTACATCGATAAAATAGTGAACAAAATACTTTAAGGCTAAGATATACAATGATGTTTTTAATACATTGGCAATGTACATATTAATGACTTTCATATAGCCTTTTCTTACTAAAATGTTTTACTATATATTCTTTACTTTTACAATTTAATTAAATTAAGTATTAGCTATATGTAAGAAAAAATCAAGTTATTAACTATTGTCAAGGAGGTTTTATCAGTCAAGCGCATTAATTATAATACGAATTTATATGAGCTTTCTGGTTCATAAAAATTAGCGAAGTAGCTCTCAAATGTTATCCGATAAATATTGTTACGCTTATTGGAATGTTTACACAATCACATAATAGCATTTTTAATTGCATCGTATATTTGTAAGCATTTTGTGTTGTTTTGCTAGTCATTGATGTTATTATTATATTTATCTGCTTGCACAGATTTCTATGTATACAATACTAGGCCGCTAACAGGCGACGGCCATGATGTCTGCCGCCATATTAACTTAGGTCAAGCTATGCATTATACAAAGTGTTCAAAAGAAAGAGTTCAATACTATAAGAGTAGCGAAAGGGTGCATTCTGTTTCACGCATGATGCACATAATGCATCACACATTTATCCTTTTATCCTGTTTAATATTCGGTGAACAACAAGGATAAATGTTGCATTATGCGCATCATGTGTGAAACGGAATGCAGCCAAGATTTTAATATCTTGAGCAACTGAACACCTGTAGTGACCTAATTCAATATGGTCGCATCTCCCACTACCACTTGCACCTCGCATCGGCTTTTCGGCTGTGCGTCCATAGATGTTACCGGTCTAGTATTCCATAGAAGTCTGTGCTTGCCTGTGCGTGTTATTCGTCATATATCCTAGATATACTAGAAAAATAACAAAATGTTTATGCAACGATAATGTTGTTTTATCATGTAAATTTGTAAATATTTGTAACTTTGATGCAAATTGTAACTCAAGAAGTAATTTAAATAACGTGCATGTATGTGTTATGTATTTTCTTGTATATTTTATTTTGTCAACTACTTAATTGTATCATCTCAACTTCTTTAGTACCCGTTATACTGAGGAAGAAGTTTTCAATGCATTAGCGTCGAGTAATTTGCCTTATACATATTACGATTATTAACTACAAATTAGCAATATTGTATTAGCATGGAACACGCCTCTATGTTCATACATGTATACACGCGTGATGTTACATTTTACGATTAAGGCAATCACAACATTGTTAATTATTTCATGTTACCTAATAGCCTATATTTTAATATAATCGCAATAAAGATTATTTCGCTTTATTTACAAGTCCACCAAGACTTACGTTTTGCCAGTTTGCCTGTTAGGAATAAATAAAAATTTTATTTTTTCTCAATTAATAATATCATGTGGATTACGAGAGAATATTGGAAGAATAAGAGAATTCCGCACTTTTTCTAAATTAATGCAATTGCGCTCGAATGATGCGATTATCTCGAACATGAGAAGTGATACCACTTTTATTAATATATTGAGAAAGTATAGTTAAGTATCTATATTTATTTACGAGTTATTAGAAAAAAAAAATAATAATTTAGTTTTTATTTGATCCCGTTACGATTTCACATGATCGTAGACCGTATTCTCCGTTTCTCAAATCAATTTTCAACCTGTTAAAACTTGGTCTCGCTACTTACTCCTATACCGGTCACCCATCCGGTTCCAGCTGGATTTTCATGAGTAACGCCAATTCTTCGACAAATAATGCCGGCTCCTGAAATTGCCCAAACTTGTCCCTGCTCTCTTGAAACGGATACATGGCGAAATCCTTGCTTAGCGTTTGCTACTGACATATCTACGAATGTTTACATGTGATTTAATTTCAAACAATGTAATGAGAGAGAGAGAGAGAGAGAGAGAGAGAGAGAGAGAGAGAGAGAGAGAGAGAGAGAGAGAGAGAGAGAGAGAGAGAGAGAGAGAGAGAGAGAGAGAGAGGGGGGTAAAGGAAAGAACAAAAAAGTGTATCTGATACCTATATGAATAGGATCGTTTGGCATAGCGGGTAATGTTTGCCAATGAGTTCCCTCGGGGAAAACATTAGGTTGTACTTCTCGGCGTACTGACAACCGACCCATTGTATCCAAAACCCATATCACATCGTCTCCCACTGAAATTTGCTTCAACTGAGCGCCTGAAGGTGGCTCGACATTTTGCCATTGTATACCTAAATTTTTGACAAAATATCAATTATACCAAATTTTTATCATGTATGTTAAATTATTATAATAATTTGGCTAAAAGAGGTAATTGTAGTTATTATGTATATGTTTTCATGATAATATTTTATAAATTTCACACCAGTTGGTTTTGTAACACTGATGCCTAGCCTCCAACAGGAGGAACCGTTTTTTCCAATAGCCCAAACTTGTCCACATGGACCGCACGAGATGCTAATTAAGGGCTGATCACTTGGTATGTGTTCCCATGATACTCCCTATTTAATATATAAAATATGTTAAAAACACATTGTTTGTGCAAAAAGTATCGCTATACTATATCTTAATGGTTACTATACTCGTTTGAAAATTAACACGAAATATATGCACGTATATTTTAATTAATGAAACTGAAACTCTGACGCACACGCATCTATACACGTGTCTATACATTAATGTTATACGTAAAAAAGTACAAGTGCAATTTAAATAGTCCTACCATTGGACAAGACTCTGAAACACCTCGTCTAAATAAAGCCTCTCCGTTTGCAGCAACCGCCCAGACATGAATAGGACCATCCGTGCCAGGCTTTCCAATCGCCTATTATAATTAACAGAAACAAAAGAGAGATAAAATAAATATATATTTGTTCCGAAATGTTTAAAGATGGTAATGGTAAAAAAAAACCTAAACATACATATAAAGAAACATCGACGAGTTTCGTATTTCCCAATTCTTGCCAAGGCCCGCTGGTCGTTAATTGACATCTTCTAAACCATCGTCTTCTTCGAACATAATCGGTAAATTGTTTCTTGCCGTGATACTGCGACGGAAAATCAGTAGCGTACTGCCACCCATCTCTATCAACGCCACCAGGTGTATGGAAGTCGACGATCCAATCTGATACCTTCAAAATATCAAAATATTTTTATTTTAATCCAAAGAATATGTTGCAACAATAAACATTATTTCTTAATAATTTTCCATCAAAGAACTCAAGTGAATCGCTAGCTTCGACTCATTCTCAAAACGATCCATTTTCTTTTTCTCGCGTCCACTTACCCAATGCCAATGCATTGACAATAATTTCGTATGCTCTCGTGTACATTTATGCCGTCCAGTTGCATCGCTCCACATATATCGGTCCGTTGGAAGTCCATGTGCGGTATATCCAGTCACTGGATTCCAACGTTGATTTTCGTATACGTAATAATTGTGGGTATCTACCATCGTATTTATTCCGGTACTGCTAGTTCCCAAACCTATATAAATTTATTTGACATTAACAATTTGCGTCAAATTAGAGATCGATTAATTCAATCGAAGTACTATCGCGTCCAAAATAATTGTTATAATTCTCTTTTCTTCCTTCTTGTCTTTTGTACAAAACATACAGATATATCGTTATAAAAATTAATATTAAATACCTTTGAGAAACGCGCCACCCCAACCATCTGTATATACCCAAGCAGTATTATCGTAACCGACGCCCCAAGTAACACCCACGGAACATGTTTCAACTTTTTTTAAATGCCCACCAATTTGTCTCCAAAACATTATGCTGGGTTCAACAATTACCTGTATAAAATATAAAAGTAAAATACATATTTTCTTCATAATTGCGAAGATGACCAATGTCACGAGATAAGAGACAAGTAGTTGTATAAATGATAAAACGTTTCACTTACAGATGTAGATTTATACGTGATACTACATAAAGTCAGCAATCCCTTGATACGTAGATGTGTAATACTGGTTGGAGGTATTCGATGACTATAAAAAGTATATTCGCTATCGTTAATATAAATTCTATAACCGCGTTCTTCGCAAACGATGTACAACGTGAAGTCACAGCCCGCTTTCAATGGACTACCTCCATTTCTTTCCTCATCTCCCCATTGACTATTTTGATATGTATTCCGTACAATAATATTTTCTCTGAGTCTTGGATTAAAATGTAAACCAATGTCATGACTGTCTGTCACAGTCTTTTGTCTCACGAATGTTGTGGTATAACAGACGAGATTAAAAGACAACCTGAAATAAACAGCTATAGTTAACACAGTCTGCACGTCTCTCTCTCTCTCTCTCTCTCTCTCTCTCTCTCTCTCTCTCTCTCTCTCTCTCTCTCTCTCTCTCTCTCTCTCTCTCTCTCTAAAATTAAACAAGAGATGTACAATTGTTAAATTTGTCTAATTCACCTGTCAGCGTCATCATGAACGCATACTATAATTCTTAGAGTACTACCATATCCAAAACCATTTTGTAATATGCTTTCAAATGGCAAATCTTTACCAGCAACATCCATTTCTTGTACGTATCCGTCGTCAGATAATTGGCATTCCTACACATAATAAAACTGGAGTAACATAGGATTCTTTGCGATTAACGTATGTTAATTAATATAGGTGTATATCTGGAGTGTTTTACCTCTGCAATTGCAGAATCGAATACATACACGTCACCTAGCGCAGTTGTGGTCCAAACCGAATTCGGACCGGGTCTGCCATATACATTATTCATCTGGCAAGATACTAAAAAAAAAAATAATAATAAAATAAAAACACCTTTATACATTACCCTTCTTATATAACTTTGATATGTACCGGTTGTTTTTACGCGTGTCCTTACCTGAAGTTAAATGCGCCAACCAGTCCTCCATTTCCGTATCACTTGCAAATTGTAGTCTAATTACTTTTGAACGACTTAATTTGGGAGTATGAACTGCTATTCTTGGATTACCTGGCTCACTGCAGCAAACGACACACGTAATTTCCGAGACAGGAAATTGTATCTACAATGTTATTATTTCACCTCATTATATAACATCTAGAATCGTGCGTTATAAATTTAGAAATATCTTCGATTTCGATAATCAACGTACTATGCTTGTTACGCCATCTGAATTTAATATTATTAAGGTCCCAGAATCTAATGATCCAGTATCGCTGCTTATCCATTCCAGTTCAATCTTGCAATCTTCGTACAAACTGCCATTTTTAATTTTACATTTAGCATCGCCACTCTTCACCCAAGATGATCTACAACAAATCGCTAAGTAAGAAATGTTTCGTAAGACTGTTTCATAAAACTCTTATCGAGATATCTTTCACTTACTTTTCAATTGCTTTTTCATACACTATCGAAGAATCAAATGACATTTTCTTTAATCTCGCTTTTAATTCATCTAAAATGTTTATTCTCCATAATTCTCCAATTTCCCCTTGCGCTGCGCCGTTGCCATCGGCAATCCTATCCAAACAAAAATATTACAAATTTACAGTTTTGGCACACTTCTAAATTAATCTAAATTCCAATGTTAATTGTTTTGACTATACAGGACTACATTATTTAATATAGAATTCGACATTTTACCATTTGGGTGGGTTTGTTGGATCGACAAAGCATGCCCCAGCTTCCACTTTATACCACAACACATCACACTCGGCCCAATATATTATCCCAGCACTTTCATCTTCGCCATACACTCCAGAGTCTCCAGTAAAATCTGGATCAAATACACTTCCATCTGTTTCTGGATGTGCTTCAACACCTACCATGGAACCGACGGAATGAACAGGACTCCATGCGGCAGGATTAATCTATCAGGACAGATAATTCATCATTCAAACGCGCTCTCTCTCTCTCTCTCTTTCTTTTACGCCTTCACTCAGTAACCTTTTTCTTCATATCAATCAACACCGTTTAATGTCAATTCTAAAAGCAATTTTAACCTTGACAGTACTGCCCATTCCTTTTCCCGAAACGATTATCGATTCTCCACTTTTTGCTAAAGATTCGTTAGATATAGTTATACTAGCAACACTCGCTTCGTTCAAGTCACTTGTGTCTACAGAATTTGCAGATCTGTAACACGGAACAATTCTATTTTATTACCGTTTTTATAAATGTAAACGTAAACTTTTTACCTCTTTCTCTCTTCATTGAGATATATATCTTGGAAAGATGTTTGTTGAGTATTCTTTGCGGATGTGCCGTCACCAGTACGTTGCCACAATTTTAAAGATGTAGGTGTTGGCGCCGAACGTGACTGCTCTTCCCATTCTCTAATTAACATTGTACCTTCACCAGTACTATGAGGACGATTCTACACACAAAGACGAAAAACACGCTTGAAATTCAATTAAATAAACTCATCAAACTTTATTGTTACTTCATTATAGGGGTGTATATAAGAGTATCGAGTAATTTCAATGTCAAAATGATATGGACAGTACTAATATTCCTACCAAGGAACTCCAGCTCTGATGACGTTGTTGTTGCGGTGTGCCGCAAGTACTATGTCTATTGCTAGATGACAAACTAGCGTTGCTACTTGCTCTGCTCAGTTGCAGCGGTGCGTTTATTAATTTCCACCGTTTTCCTGTCAATTCAGAGCGTGTGATACCAGTACGGTAATACAAACATCGATCGTCATAGCCAATAGCCCACACCTTTACGACACAAATAAAGTGAAATTAGCGAAAGAAGTGTGCCATGTCCTTTATACACACACACACACACACACACACACACACACACACACACACACACACACACGCACGCACGCACGCACGCACGCACGCACGCACGCACACACACACACACCAACGCACGCACTTCTATTTATTATTCTCAACGTAAATTAAGAATTAATTAATATCGTTACTTGATCATTTGGAGCAACGGATACTAATGCCATTTTGCTTAACATTTCAACCCAACCGGTTCCAGTGGCCAATTGTTCGCAAACACCGCTTATTTCGCCTTGAATCCCCTTTCGAAACCATACTCCACCATCATGTGTTATAGCCCATACGGCATCGGTACCGACACTAACTTGTACCAATCTCAAGTCTTTCTGCGGTGGTTCCACTTCTGACCAATCTTCGCCTTTAATATGTTTGATAACGATTATCAAAGATTATACTAGAAAATGTAACCCTGGATGTGACTAGAATATCCCTTGTTTATTTACCTATTGGATTGTCTCTTGTCACGCCCGTACGAACTAATGCTTTGCCTACCATAAGTACAGCCCAAACCAGACCGGTTACTCCAACACTAATTTGGCATACTTCGTAGCCATTTGCCAACTTGATGGAGCTCCATCTTTGTCCTTCGGGACACGTTGTGCTTGTTCCAACACGAAACATGACCTAAATAAGTTGACAGCAATAATCTAACTTTCAAGATCTTTAAAAATTATTCAATTTTTAGGAAAGCTAAAAGTTGATGAAAGTTATACCCTTCCGTGAGCCGTTACTGCCCAAACTACTAAACTACCAGAACTACTTCCAGGCATCTGATTTCCGCCCACTGCTACATCGATAAAAGGTTCCTGAAAACGTATACATATGTGCGTACATGTGCGTGTGTGTGTATATAGATAGATAAAAAATGAATAAAAAGACGTCATAGTATCTCATTACCTTGGTTGGATCTTTATGTAGAGGTGCAATAGCGCACCATGAATTCATAGCGCTATATCTCCGATAACGAACCCATTTGCGTCTTCTCACACAAGACTTCCACTGTTTCTTTGTAGTATATGTAGCTGGAAAATCAATTGCGTATGTCCATCCCTATCAAAATATCATATTCTCTGTGATCATAAGATTCTCTTTGGTGATGGGCACAACTGATAACAAATCTATACATAAACAAAATCTTATGAAAAACATAACAGTTGTGAAAAGCACAAAAAATGTTTAATATATGTGACTTTATATACTAAAGACTGATATATAACCTATCATATAGATTTATGTAAAAACAACAAAGAAATGTAAAACAACAAATTAAAACTAAATTTCTCAATTACAAAGATATCTCGGACTTGCAAGTAAGTTTACTTGTACAAGTAGCCAAGTCCAAAGTTACCTATCTCTCTCTCTCTCTCTCTCTCTCTCGCTCTGTCGTTGAAAATGCGACAATTACATACACGTTTATTTTATGCATATTAAACGCGTCAGATTGTAGAATAATAAGATAGAGGAAGAAAAATGTAATACGGCAATACAGATTTGATAAATATTAGGAAAACTATATTTACATCATGATCTAACGGTTGACCATCTAACGTTGTTTCTATTTGCCAGTCGCCTTCCCATTGCCATGCCATTGACGGCAATTTCACTTTGTCTCTACTACGATCAACTGTACCGTCTTGATTGGAAAAATTGTATCTGTCAGTTGGAAGTAGTCTTCCAGAGAAACCTTCCAAAGGCAGCCACCGCTAATGGTTTAGTTTAGTATTATTAGTAATTTTCATTGATTTATTCGCTATCGTTTTCAAGTAGAACAGAATATCTGTAGAGTTTGCAGAGTTACAATGCGATACACACACACAAATTTTAGATACGTACTTCATTCTCATAAGTTTCTTCCTTGATCCTGATTGGAATGTCTAAGCCATGAACATGAACGTAAACTTGGCGATCACCACCAATAGCCCACATAAAATGTGGTACAGCTGACAATTGTTTAAATTCAAGTCCTAGGTACATAAATTCACGCCACATACTCCCGGACGTTGACAATCCAAAAACACGTCCTTCATTGTTAATGGCATATAGATACGAACTTGGCATTTTAAATCCGACGTATTGCTTCACGCGCGTTCATCTGTAAAAAACGAAAATGATGTCGCGATCAGAGTTTTTATTTTTCTAGAGATCAGTCCCGCAAAACAAATACACGTACATACCAATGGAATCCTCTCTCTTTAGCGACTGCTAATATCTGTTGCAAAGATATTCATTACCGGGGGCCGATTATATCGGCCGAAGGAACGTAGTTTTTTTCGTTATCTCGATGAGAGTACGTAGGTATCTGATGAGAGAGAGAGATAACCGTTCTTCAGAATTCAATTATCTCTGAAATTAAATTGCTTCTTTTTACTTTAAATTCTATTTTGTGGAATCTTCTCTTCAACCGTATCTCTCGTAGCCTACGTCGACATTACTTAAAGATATCAAGAGAGAATGAAACTTTTCGGATTGGCACTTGTTAGCGTTCGCCTCGACATCAGCATCAGCATCAGACATTGACAGACAGAGACATTATCCAGAAAAAATGTCAAACGTCAAACGAGGATTAGGGCCGGACTACAATCAGCCGTATATCGGAGATCGGAGTATCGGAGTCGGATCGTCGGATCAGTCGGAACTCGGAACGCGTAGAACCGATGGTCCAATGAGAGAGAAGAATGGTCAATAATGCCTGTCAGTGTAGGTCTGTTCGGCCTGTTCGTTTTCGCTGCACTTCTGAACTAGTGCAACTAGTGCAATAAGTTAGAATGAAAGAAAATGATATTAGGTCTGTTCGTTTTAACTGAATTTCTTGCACAGTTCATCTTTCCTCCTTTTCTTCTCACGTTGGAGAGAAAAAGAGAAAAAATAAACCGTGCAAGAAGTTGAGCTAAAACGAACAGGCCTATGTTTCATTCTAACTTATTGCACTATGTTGCACTATGTTGCACTAGTTCAGTAGTGCAGCGAAAACGAACAGTCCGAACAGACCTACGCTGACAGCATTTATTGACCATTGACTCCGCGCATTGACAGCTGACAGCTGACAGCTGACAGCGCCGATAGCGGTCAAGCACGGTGAAAGCAGTTGAGTGTTGGTGTTTTCGTAATTTCGATATTATCGCTGATGGAATGGGACCTCCACCCGTAGTCACCGGAATATCACCCAAGGAAGGCCCACCTGGTACTCGGGTGATAGTGCGCGGCGAATTTTTAGGAAATAATGCTCAGGACCTTATAGGTTAGTGCCTAAATTCTCTAAAAGAAATCTGTAAATTTACACAATTACAATACATAGAAAGGACTCGAGTGCTCATATTGATATAAAACATTGGTCGTACTTATCTGCAAATAGATTTTACTTGTACTATGCCTTGCACGTACAAGTACAATAGTACATAAATACACACGTACGTGCAAGGAGGTCAAGGAACTATGAGTATCAATCCACATTGATATATTTGACTTATTCGGCTTCGGGCTTGGTTGGTCTGCACTGCACTCTGCCTATAACGGAGCTACGATACAATACTAACACGATAATTACTCATGTCTATCGCTTCACAGGACTGACGATATGCGGATGCGACTGCCTGCTTTCGGCCGAATGGAAGTCATCGAACAAGATTATAGCGAGATCGGGACCTTGCAAAGGTCGCGGAGATATAATAGTGACGACTCGAAGCGGAGGACAGGGGACTTCGACGGTACAGTTTCGCGGTTACCATGAGACTATAGGTCCGATGAAGGAGTCGGCAGTGTGGGTGGAGGAAGCACCTATGCAGAGTTTAGGTTGGGGTAGAAGGGCTTTGTCGCCTACAAACTATCAACAGGAAGATCCTTTAGGGCTCAGCGTGGAGGGCAACGAGTAAATCTCTATAAATCTTCTGCGACAATGAGCGTCGATAAGCTGAGTGTCAATATGATGTCGCGTCGTGCGACAATTAATCGCATATGTCTCTCTTCTTAAAGCAAAAAGTTTCCCGAGGATGAGCTGATTGAACTCTTTGGAGATGGAAGTGGAGATCTTACGAGCGAAAAATTTCATCCAGGATGGTTTTTATTGCAACATCATCATGCTACGACTTTGGAAGATTTAAAGGCTGGTTTAGCTTACCTTCGAAGAAAAGTCAACTCTCAGAAGGAAGGGCAATTGTCATTTTTAAAGGTGAATGAGCGTGACATTTTTAGCATTTCGAATCTAAAGAGTTTCCCATATGTAGAGTGTATGTCGTGTCGTGTGTAAAATTGAAAAATTTATTCTCAATTGCAAAACCAATTGCAGGCCAATGTAGGAGCGGTAGTGGAACAACTTGACACAATAATGTCGCTAAAGGATCAATTTGAAGCAGACGTCAAGAGCTATGGTAGCGATCCTACGGAGAAATTGGAAAGCGCTATCAGGCAGTCTATGTCCGAGGCTAATAAATTATTCGATGATGTATTAGCGAGGAGGGACAGAGCCGATGCCACCCGTAACGCGTTGGCTGTTATGCAACGTTACAAATTTCTCTTTTCTATGCCAATAAACATCGAGAGGAACATCAAGCGTGGCAACTATGATCTCGTAATTAACGATTATGCCAGAGTTAAGAATCTGTTTAAAAATACAGAGGTAGATGTCTTTAAAAGGGTATTGGAGGAAATCGATAATAGAATTAGTAATTTTAAAGTGTTGTTACGGAAAAAGTTACAAGAGATGCCATTCGGTTTAGAGGAGCGCAAGAAGATTATTAGAAATCTCGTCAACCTCGACGCCGAAGGTGATCCGGCGTGGGACGCGATAGGTGTGTGTGTGTATGTGTTTATCTAAAACGAATGTAAAGCTTCATTTGTTGTTGCTCTCATGTTGTCAATATGGATATCGTTCGAGGAAGTCACTTTTAATCTTTACCATGATATGACGTGTAATATTTATTATCTGCATTATGCATCGAGAGAAGATAATCATCTCAAATCATATTCCAGTTTCACACGCAAATTATTTAGAGAAAAGCGTTGCCAATGCCGTATACGAGCATTTGGACGGATGGACGAGAATTAATTGTGAAGACGCGACTAAGGTGTCCAAGGTCCACACACCGTTAACTATCAAGCATTTACGCTCGCAGCAGAAGAATAACGGGGATGACTCATCACCGCCACAAATCTCATGCGTCGAAGCAATTTGCGATATCGTGGTCGAACAGTTGCCAGACCTGTGGAGATTGGGACAAAGTTACTTCACAGGGCAGCTACATGTAGCGGTAGACGTGGAAAAGCAAAGTCATTTTAAAGTGTGTATTCTACATGTCTTAAACTTATCTTTTTACCATAATATAAAAGAAAAGAACGCGATAATGGCGCGCATTAATATTACTTGTAAATATCGCTTTATCTTTGTAAGCTGTATCGTCATATATACATATATATATGTATGTATTATTGTCCACACGATAGAATTTAGTTTTATCGAATATGCAACATGCCATGGGAGCCATGAAGAGTACGTGCAGTCACAATGTAGAGGCACGGTGGCTTTTACATATTTTACGTTGCGTCAGACAAATGTACGCATCTTTGATACACCTGGATTTGCCCAGCGAAGCTCTCGACATATTCGGATCGTTTATATTGGATTTAAGGTATACTCGAACTGCACAATTGGCCATTCAATTTTAAATCCTTCATTATTTATATATCTATGTCTACATCCATATAAGTATATCAATTTAACTTTTCGCGTAACATAGGATGCAGTGTTTGATTGCTCTCTTCAAACAAGGGACGGACAATACAGCAGCTCTGAGTCAAAGGGAAACATGGCAGATGGAATACTTGAATGAGGATGGTGGTGTTACGAGACTGGTATATCAAAAATTGGAAATTTGACTCAATTTGCTGCTTTTACATTACACGGATATTACATCTTAATTGTGCGTGTTGTCATTTCATGCCGACAGCCATATCTGTTTGAGGAAATAGTTTTGGCGATATCGAGACATGCGCGAGAAACGGTAGTTGCTTGCGGTCCAAGAGAAGGTCTGCTTTTCAGTAATCCGGCCCATCAGATTCTCTATCACAATACTATCAAGACATTATTCGTATCGTTCGCGCGGTGCCTGCAACAATTGGCGTTTAGTGGCTGCGAGGAAGCTATGGATAACGATGAAACGTCGGTTTCGCAATTGATCGGATCGCCTTCCGGCTATAAAAACAAAGTCAATAAGCATCAAGGACCAGTAAGCAATAAATTCACGTCATACGACGCTTACGGCGTATACACACAGTAATAGTCCGTAACAGTCCTTTTGCTTTCACATACTATAAAATGTATATAAATTTCTTGTCAGACGTGGGAGCAGTGTCTCTTAATCTCGTTAAGCAATATACGATACACGCTAAATATCGTTTTACCAAGAATCGGAGATGCCCTGAAAGCGCAAGGCTACCCGGAATTATCTACCGCGGTCGGATGGAACTCCGATTGGACACAACTGGAGACGCTGGATAGCGCCGTTCTGGAAGCGTATCTAGAACGCCGTTGCGATCCACTCGTCGGTACGATAGAGCCTAGCATGTATTTAGGCGGTTTGGAATGGGACTTTGATACGGAACCGACCCATCTGAAGCCGTATGCCCAAGAAATATTGGCTAATCTAATTGCGGTACACGCGGAGGTAATAGATGATTGTGATGTGGCAGCAAATTCTCTCCAGAGATGTTGTTTGTTATATCGCGTTGCTATGCTGATGCTATCTATTCGCAGGTACGCCGAGTCGCCCCAGCTCTGTTACAACGGATTCTGTCCCACATAATAGAGACCATAGCGGAGGAACTCGCGCGACTCATGTCATGTGTTACGCAATTTCGTCCGGCTGGAATAATTCAAGCTCGAACGGATATAATACTCTTGAGAAACGCCCTGCAGGTCTACAGCACAAGCAGAGCGAGGTAATGATTGGGTATCGAAAATAGAGTATTTATCGCTTCCGTAAAAATTGTGTGTTGAACCTGTTTTAAGAAATTTAAGTTGATCTTTCTCTCTTTCTCTCTTGTAAGCAGAAGCTTTTTCGAGGAAGCTCTGGACGCGATACCTCAACCCGCGAACAAGGAAGATCGCATGAGAATAGACGCTCTTTTGTTAAAAGTCACGACGTGTATGCGACTGCAGCTGTCCTGTCTTGTCAGCGAGGTAACGGAAAATGTTCGTTATTTAACGGCAGATCCCGAACGCGTTACCACTGTATGATTCATAACGACCAAAGTAGTACGTAATAACTACGGGGACGTTGTAATTGTTAAATTATTTAAAATCCTATTATCGTATTTACGTATGCACATTGGATGCGGTACATTGTACAGTGGGCATGGAATGTCGAATCCGCGACAAGCTCGCGACCTCGCGATTGATTTCCGTTTGATTGCCATTGTAAAGCCAAGGCTTTCACCCGCTATGTAACCTATTTTATTATATTTTCTGTTTCTTATATCTTTATAAAAGTTGAATATATTTCAAAGAATATTGACGTGGCACGCGTCAAGTGATATCCACATAAAACTTTTTTTCTAAGGTATATTCGCAATAGTTATTACAAGATAATAACGATGGAAATCTGTTCCCACCATTTATCTCGTACATCGAGTTGAGTAATTAGGCTTTTTCAATCAGTTGTAATGTACCAATGTCTCCAGCTAATAATACAGTGTCACCTGAAACGGAAAAGATAAAAGAAGGCTATGTTGTGTAAAATCAAAAGGAAGATAAGCATTAATAAAAAGAAAATCTCAAGTGGCGTAGATTGTTTTATACACAACGCAATATGAGAAACTTTACCCATTTGAAAAACTTGAGTAGCGTTTTTAGCACCAACGATGCAAGGAAGACCATATTCTCTCGCTACAACGGCGCCATGACTTATAAGACCACCCAACTCCGTTACAATTCCAGCCAATAATGGAAAATATGGACTCCAACCAATATCGGTGCAGTGTGTAATCAAAATATCTCCGTGCTGTATATTTTTCGCTTCGGACAAGTCGATTATCACGCACGCTCTACCTAGCACAGAACCGCCGCAAACTGAGGTACCTTCAATCTTTGTACATCCTTCATAGGGCGAGACATCGAGAGTCCTCTGTGATAAAAAGTACGTGATATAATCTTAGAGATACGATAAAAATATGTTGAAGGTAATGGAATTTTTCTGGATAGTACGATAGAGAAGTGACATTGGCTCGACTCGACACTCGACTCGACTCGACTCGGCTCTCCACATTTATAACAAACCTGTATTGGCACGGGCATGCCAGTGTTGAATTCCGGATATTCAAGTTTTGCTACTTGCTGGTAAATCTTTCTTCTACGTAGTGCTCTGAAAGATTTCAGATATATATATTATATATATATATATATAGCAAATGTTACGATACAGAGGATGAAAAGTGATACAATGAATAATAATATGATAATAATAAAAGAAAACATCAGTGTAAATTCAGACTTACTTTCGTACGAGTAATGAATTATGATTGTTCAAGAGTTGCCCGATCTCTTGATGCGTCAGGAAAAATATGAGATGTTCATCAGGTATATAATTTTCCGCAACCATCAAAGCACCAAGTCGTCTGTAGGCTAGTCGCAATGTATGTACAGCAGATACAGTTACGTTTTTTGTCATTTCTCTCTTCGTAACAGCTGTTCGACAAAAGGGTACTATTTGCCGCAGGAGCAGCTTGACAAACGGTGACACGGGCGTCTTTAAAGATGCTACGGTTTCCTGCACGCTAAGCGTTTTACTCACGTAATTTTCTTCGATGGATGTTGCTAGCACCTGCAAAATAATAGGGTACATACATGTACGTTGTGTTACCGTTCCATTTAAATGATCTTTAATTCTCTTTGTAAATAATTCAAATTACCATACCTGAATCGTATTGATGATACTATCAGGTTTAAGTACCCAAGGTTCCGCGAATAAATCTAATTCGTGAACGCATCTGTGACCGTGCGTGTTGAAAAAAGCTTCTAGTTTTTCCATAGCCGGAGGGCAATTTAATTTCAACCAGTCCATAACGTTCGCGGTCTCAATTTTGCTAAACTCATTCGCTTTGCCGCTCTTTCTGATGCATGCCGCTATTTTGCCGAGAGCTATTGGCACTTCGGTACTGATAACATTGTTACACGAACTCAGTAGAATGGCAATGTCCGCAAGATGATCGGACGTAAAGTCATTGTTTCCCTTTGTTAAAAACGACATCGCTATCATCTGGAAAGATACGCTCACCAGGGACACCATGTTGTGACCTTTTCCTAACTGAAATCCATGAATACGTAATTTAATGTCGTTAGGCATAGTTGAATTTAAGTAAGGATATTCACTTGGGGTCTTCGGATTCGGTGCCTGATAACTTACTAGGAAGATTTCTCCGTATTTCTTATTTAAGGTACTGTACAAATTGTGAGGTGTATCAAATTCATTAGCATCCAGAGCATAATTGTTAAATATATCGATCGTTCTTTGCACCGTCGCTTCATTCGTCCACGCTGATTTCAACATTTCGTATAGCATATATATTGACCGCCATTTGCTCACGATACCGTATTTCTCTATCGCTGCCTCGTGCATTTCGGGCGACGTTACTACACGTCCGCACACGGCTAAGTCTATCATTTTATTCATCATCGTTATCTCCTTACTAACATCTTGCAAAATCGACTGAAAGAAAGAATAGAAAGAGAGATTAATTTAGACTCGTCCACTCATCCACTGTTAGAGAGATTACGTAAACGACAGATGCAGAGAAATCTAAGTAACAAATTACTTACATCTGAGTAATTTATCGCGCACCTCATACCGACTATATGAAGATAAATACTATCAAACTTGTTGAATTTCGCGCTAAGCGATAGATTCAAAACTTTCATAACCGTAGAGATCGACAGAGGAGTAATGGGATATGGAAACACTTCCCCGACATTGGCAAAAGACATAAGATCGACGTCGCAAGGTACTCCCGAGTCTAACTCGTGTATTATCTCGAAATCTGTCCATGCGTTAATTGTTGTGATAGGCCGTGCTTGCAATAGATATATTCGCTCGCCGATAACCGCCCATTCCACATCTCGAGCAGACCCAAAAAGCGATTCCAAGCGCAATCCTATTTTAGCTAATCGCAGAGCGGTTGTATCAGATATCGAGATCTTCTTACTCTCCTGTTCACTTAGATCGCTCGCAGTTACGCCGCCATCGTCACCAAGCAAGATCTTCTGTTTTTTATTTCCCAGCTCCAAGGCACCTACAGTTAGAGTGTTGTCCCACTTTCTACGAATCGTCAAAGTATCAGGCTCGACTTTCCCTGATACTACCGTCTGTAAAAAAAAATGCTACATTAGGACGAGGTATGTTATTTATATACTAGTGAGAAGTACTTGTATATATATATATATATAATATTTATACTTTTATATTTGTGCGTGAGCGTGTGCGCGCGTGCGTATGTAAAACAAATTATATATATATATATATATATATATATATATATATATATCAGGAATTTGTTGCAACTATTACCAAAAATACGAAATATCAATTTGAAATTCAAATTAAAAATGCGTGTCGAATAGTTTTGTAAACCGCTATTATATCGTACGAAATGGTATTTCTAATATCAATTGATCATGACCTCTCCTAAGCCGTAATTGGCTGTAATAATAATGCTGGACGGATCCCCGGTTGTAGGATGTCTGATAAACATGACGCCAGCCGCTTCCGCGTCGACCATTCTCTGAACGCAAACACCCATTGATGCTTTTATCGGTAGTCCGTTCTGCCGTCTGCAATCGATTCAAAGAAACATAGAAACATATACGAATTCGAGGTAACATTGTAGAAGAGTAAATTACCTGTATTCGACGCTTTGATATGAGAATAAGCTTGCCCAGCATTTAGCAACGCATCTGATAACGTCATTCGCATCCTTCACACCTAAATACGTCGAGTTTTGACCAGCAGCTGAAGTTTCCTCGCTGTCTTCTCCAACCGCGCTAGATCTTACGGCGTAACGCTGGACATGTGCGTTTCTTTCACTCGCAGACGACTCTAATTCCTCCAAACTTTGTAATATCGCTTTTGCAATTTCCTCTTCGACAGGAGTGCTCTGAATAATAGACACCGCCCTGAGAAATAAAGGACAAGTTTATTAATTATAGCCGCGATATATATTTTTACACATACGAAATGTTAGACACGTACTTTTGACAGTAGCTTTCGAGGTCCTCTTTCTTTTTGCAACGGCTAATATCTATTATATCGGTGATCAAGTTTTGCAATTGTTCGTGATGTTGCAATTGTCGTTCCAGAGCAAGGCTCGTTACGCAGAAGCCTCGAGGTACCGTAAACTACAAACGGAAATAAATTTTGCACATGACAAATTTCTTTAGCGAGCAACAATGTATCCCACGAGTACATACGTCATCGCTGATAATAGATGTCAAAGTCGCAAGAGAATATCCCTTTCCTCCGACGACGCCTTCATTTTGACATTGTTTGTCAGTAAAATGTAGAATATATTTGTCTTTTTGCGCAAATGTATCGGGCCGCGTTATATGTTGAATATTCGCGATCGAAGTCTTGGTTTGCCTTGGGCCAGTATATGGGTAGCACGTAATCATCAGCCCAACACCTGTACATTTGACAGATATGGATTCACGACTGTTTGTGGCCCCGCTTTGTGGATATAAGGTCAATTTCAATTTTGATAAAATGGCGAATTATTACGTCGACGTACCTGTGCTGCCGTTCAGTTGTACACGCAAATTACGAGTTGTACAAGTCCAACACCGTGGCTGGCCATTGTAACAGGTTATTGCGTTGCCTACCGAGTAATTGATAACGGAGCTGTGCCGTTTCCCAGCCGCTGGAAAGTGAAAGACAAACAATGGTGTGCGAACGTTAACGTAGCGTTATGCCTTTTAACAACATCTTGTACGATGCAACACGCGTGATGAGGTTTGTACATCATCGACAACGATTCTGGCAGAATAAAAACCTGTAAATGCAATTTTGTAGTTCATGGGAACCGTATCTTCTCTTTCAAAATCGCTCAGTTTCAGATCTGTCCAATCAATTTTGGCTATTGTCCCTCCAGCTTCCTCGAGGTGTCCAAATTGCATGCTGCAATGAATTTCGTTTCACGAATTATGATTAACGTATGATTTTCTATAGTTTTAAGATTACTGCGCGTATTTAAAAAATATTCATCATTATACTTGTGTATAATGATAAAACTCCCTATATGATGCAATCGTATAATATCTCGTAAAGGAGGCTAAAACAATGGTGACGCAATGGATGTAGAAATAGTTGGAATTTCTTCACATAGGAAGCTTTATCAAAAACGACGTAACAATAACTTAACGATGATATCTTAACACGATGTTATTAGAATATTTATTTTGTCTTACTGTGAAAAGCTATGTTTGGTATTGCTCACACCAAGATAATACATCGCTCCGTGTCGTGTCACACCAAAAAATGTGACAGTTCGATGAAATTGATAAGATTCGTGTTTACCCCAACGTCGCTGGCAGAGTCCTCGTAAATAAAACTCACTCGAATTTGAATCTTTGAACGTTATCTGCCCGATAATGGATCCCCATAGATCGAAACCGGTGTAATCTATTAATTTACTGTAGTATCGACAGAAAGAAAGAAAGAAAGAAAGCTTAGGCTTAGGGTATGTTAAACTGAAACGAAGGAGTGTTAGCGCATAACGCGTCAACTACATTGACGTTGTTAACTTTTACATTTTGTGCATCCAATCAGGACTCTTCCATGGTTCACGTGCTAAAGCATCCGCGTGCAAATAAGTACTCCAGTCGCCTGGCCATTCTAACGATCGGGGCTTGCCGATAAATCTGAAAAACAGAATATACATATCTATATCAGGATGTGTCTGTAAAAAACAGGATATTTATATTCGATCAATTGCGCACCTCTCTTGTATTATGTACTTTCTTTTTTTATATTTTACAACTTTAATTTTGCCTTTACTACTTTACTCACATAAAATTTAGACGAATATGTTCCACATTGTCGTCGTCGGATATATCTCCTCGACATTGGTTTCGGAGGAAGCTATTGTACGTAATTCTCCAACGTTGTCGGGGTTCCAACAACTCGATCTTTAGGCCCGATGCTGACCATTTTTGGCCTGTACCCTCCATCGTAATTGTATCGGGATAATCTGCGCGCATTCAAAACGAGTATCATTAGAGCACTGTATTTTCGGTTATGTACTATGTAGTAATTGTGTCAAATGAATTTTACCAGGTAGTACGTAGACTCGGCCATCCGATAGGGTCACTTGCAAGATCAGTTCTGCTATATGATATCCTCTGTGATCCATTTTAACAAATAACGAATTACCTTTTTGATCGGCACCATAGAAGGATACACTATCGCAACTCTGTGTCATATAAATGAGTTTAGAAATTCATTTCGCATGCGATTAATCTGTTCACGAATTACTCAGCGCACTACTTACGCTCTCGTCTATAATAATTTTCGGATTATCCGAGCATGGTTTCAAAAACTTCTTTATATTGGATATCACGTCGCTGTCTTTGAGTATACTTTTCTCTGTTTTCTTTTCCTTCGAGATGCACAAAAGAGCCCACCATCGCTTTAGAAAAAACTGTATATCTACAGAAACATGTTAATTTAAAACGCAATAATGCAAACGCATGATTTCATTAATGATCGATTATTACTACATTATCTCAAAACTAATAGAGCGAGCCATAGCTTTCATTAGCACGCATATATTATTCTGATACAAAAGAAAAAAAGATGGAGTTATATAACTTATTTGCCTCGACCGTCTTACCTAAACCCATGAACCAGAGATAAATCCATATAGAAAGAATGATCAGAATTATCATTTGTATGACGCACATAATGTACGCCATTAGTTGTCTTGTATTGTAACGTGGCACACAAGTATTACAGTTTGCAATATGAATTTCCGTTTAAGCTGTAAATGTAAAGAATATATATATATATATATACACACACGCACACGCACGCGCGCGCACACACACACACACACACACACACACACACACACACACATACACGCGCGCGTACACAATTTGAGAGAAGACTTCTCGGACTGTTTCTCTCCTATTATATCAGTGGATATCGAAACACTGACGCGTTATCGCGTTAGATTAGATTTAAATGATTCATGGTCCCTCGTTATCGGGCAACACAGTCAAAGTATTTTCTTACGCACGTATCAAATATAATCATACCTAGAAGTAGCCTGATGACATATAACACCTGCTAAATGAGCGTCCGAACAAGGAATGTGCCGTTATTTGACTTTTTCCTGCCGTGTTCGACGTTGCATGTTATATAATTTCCTTCTACGAGTCCTTTGTCACACTCTGGTCATTGAACGCGTCACGCCGAGAACATTATAGATAATATTATCGCATCGATTATACGTGAATTGCAAAATCCGTTGCCGGATCATTAAAAAAAAAAAAAATGAAAAAAAAAATGAAAAATTACAACGGTACTCTCTAGGTGATAAAAAGAAATTTATAAGATATATTTTTCGTAACAATTGTATGCGTATATTAGTTAAATTTTCACATTAGCGATATAAATACTGTTTGTCAGCACGTAATAACGCTTCAACATGATATTACGAAAGTTTCAGGTTCTAGGTAACGAAGACAAACAATAACAGTAAACAATAGGAATGGTTAATTTGTTTTTTTGTTCGTATTGTTGCCGAAATCGACAGCTTCTTCTGTAATCGTATCAGTATCCACACGTGATTTATCCACCGGGTATAACCTGTGGGCAGTGTTGACAAACTTTTTTTTTACGTTCTAAAATATTGATCGATACATACGTGACGCTTCGGATGGAAAGGCCGTAACGCGATGTGCCGCTCACGCCGAATACTACTGAACAAGTAGCAAGTAGCAAGTAGCAATGAGGAATAACAAATTTTCGAACGAGGGAGATAGGTTTAGGTTTAGGTCCTTCCAAGAATTGATGACGTAGCTGTTTCCGCTTCAGATCACAATGGTCAGGTAAAAAAATAATGAAAACCCGAGAGGATAGAAAAAACACATTTTTTGAATTGTGCTTGCCTTCAGGTAGAAAATTCCGTTAGGAGAAAGAACCGTTTGAGAGAGAGAGAGAGTTATCCAGTTTGGTAAATCTATTCGCAAGTTGATCTCGAATGCAGATATTTGTAGATATTTGAGCACAAATTCATGAAAATTGGATTTAATTGTCCCCGAAGGAAATCACTTTTCGATCTCGACATATGGGCCGATATGGGCATTATCAAAAGTCGATGCCCGAACCATTTCTCCATTTCATTAAAATCTAATCTCCATCGTTCAAAGTAAATCGCGAACGTTCAGCGGCACTCGGCATGAATTTCACGTTAAACGAATAAATTCTCTTACCATCTTTGATAGAGATAAATCAGAAAAACGGCGTCATCTCTGAAACACGCTATTCTGTGCGCTGTCGGCATCGTTATAATGAAAGCAAACACGTCGTCGATGAAAGTGTTAAATGCCTTGTACATGAACGCCCTCCATGGCAGATGCGCCACGGATTTCAATTTATAATTAACGAACAACTGCGGCAGCATAAAGAGGAATCCAAATGCGTAAACTCCATTCACTAAGGAATTTATGCTCCAAGAATACCAGCTGTAACTCAAAACAATTTAATTCACAATTTATTTCTATCTCCAAGATATAAAAGATTATTTCGTACGTATATATTTTTCGTTTTAGACTTGGAGAAAAGTGGTTGTTTACCTTTTATGCGGCTGATAAAGTAACGAGTAGATTGCACCAATGATAACTAATGGATATAACAAGTAACTTAGATAACGCATACTCTCAGCATCAAACTCTCTAGTTTTCACCTCTGCTGCGTCAATGCGGTCAGTTTTAAATCGTATTCTTGGCAAAATGCTACCGCTGCTAATCAATTCCACTCTCGACATCTTTTTTAATTTCCACAGCTAAGAAAAGAAAAAGAAAAAGAAAAAAACGTTATACGCATTACACGATCCGTGATAACCATGCTGATATAAATAAATATATGTCATAGGATACCGTAACATGTATACGCACCTCGATAACAGTGCTGATACCGGTCGGAATGAGAATGAGCAAGGAAGAACCTTCGTCGCAAAGATAAAGGAAAATGACAGTCTGACTGAAGGCACGCCATATCACGGTCCATTTGCTGAGGCCTATGAGATTACTCTTCTTCCGCCAAAAACTGACATCATTTTTAATAGCAAGAAAATCAAACAACAACTGTAACACGGAAGATTGGCGCTGTCCTTTCTCTTTCTTTTCTTTCCCCTCTCTCATTTCTTTCGGTTTTCGCGAGACGCACGTAACAATCCGTACTTGTCGTACTCACGTGTACAGCCGCGATGAAGAATGTTCCACCCAATAAGTAGACGTTGGTGTCAGCAAAGATGCCCTTTACTTCATCGATGTCTTTGTCGGAGAAGCCGAGATTCCTCAGATTCTCCATGGTCGCCTGCACGTGCAGCACCAATCTTAATTTTCCTAGAGACACGGGCGAATATTCTACCGCGACGTTCGTCGTATAATTTTGCGGGGTAATTCGCTTAAGGTCCCGATGTCGCGTTTGTAAAAAATCGCAATTTACAATCGGCAAGAATGTCCGTTTGCCAATTATTCTGCAACAAACAAGCAAGGTGATGAGACGTCGCGTCGTCTTTAACTGACTTGCCTTGCCAAGCCGACGCTGCTTGGGTAACTTGGGTTAAGTATGCTATTTTACGCGAGTTACGCGGTCAAGATAAAAATTTATGTACTTGATGTGGTTGACGAGCTCGGCAGGCATGCCGTATATAGGAAGCATAACGTTGTCCGTCATTATTGTAAAAGTCACGCGACTTTTCACGTGTGAGACTGGACGCACGACAATCTGGCTCGTAACTTTTTTCGTACCATGGCTCTTGTCGCCCAACAACTTGAACGCTTCTGCCTCAGGTACTACGTATTGTGTCATTTTAATAGCGGTATACGAGGTAAATATATCCTGTAAAGATGGAATTATGTAATGTAGAGCAGTCAGGAAGAGAGATGTTACCATATATATTTCATAATATTACGTATCACATTACTTTTTGCAAATCAACAAACGTCCTGCTCCGTTTTACGGAGGGAGGCGTTAATAATATATGCAAGAACAATGTTCCATTTCGCCGTGTGTCGCCTGGTACGGTCAGGGTCACTGGACTGCAAGAAAAAAAGTTGGTTAATTCACATGAGCGGCGCGGGCGGTCTCTCTCTCTCTCTCTCTCTCTCTCTCCCTCCCTCTGGCATCCTACTCCTTCATTGTCAGAGCAGATCAGCAGAGAAGACAAGAGGAAAGGAAGGCGAGACTGGCGAGAGCGATAGCTCAAGCTGCCCAAGAAGGTCAACCGAGTTGATCGAGGGATGGATGCTCAAAGGGAGCTGACTATGACAGCCCGACTATAAACGACGCGGAAATGCTCACATGGTTTGCGTTTGATCGTAATCGAAGTTTTGCCCCGAGTATACGAGATCGACGTCTCTGCTGGCAGGATTTCTCCTGATGGAGCTGTACATGTATAGATCCAACCGCGGCCGTTCGCTCAGGTACGACTCGAGACACGGCTTGCCATCCTCGCAGGCCGGCGACACGAACAGCAGCGACAGCGTGTATATCGAGTAGACGATATACGCCAGAAATATCTCGGAAAGAATAACGCTGAGCGAGGGCCACTGCATCTCGGCTGCCGGCGCGGCGCGGCGCGGCGCGGCGCGGCTCGGCGTGGGTATCTCGATTATCTATTAGCGTGTATTACAAAAGGCAGGCATACGATATTACAATGTTGCGTGCGTGGGCAAAACTCTTGTGCTCCTCGTCCTCGGACGTTGCCGCGGTTGCCAGTTGGCCCAGTTGCCACGGCCCGGGAGTCGGGAGTACCGGGACGAGCGACGCCGACGAGGAGGAGGAGCCGGAGCCGGAGCCGCCGGAGCGTCGCGCGAATCGTTCGAGTTTAGCTTTAGCAGCGTGGCAGCGTGGCAGCCTCAACCATATACACGCGCGCTCAACCTCAACCTCAACCTCAACCTCAACCATACATATACGGCATACGGGCTATCACCATCACCGGCGATTCTCGATCGTTGAGATCGCAGTCGCAGTGGACGTTGTTCGTGCAGTTATACATATATATACAATTGTATGCACCACAGCACCACGCGCAATACAGCTACAGCGCAGTACGACAGTACGAGCACCGAGCACGTCGAGCGTCGAGCACTACGCCACGCCACTGACGCCACACGCCACCGACACTGACCTGACACTCTGACAGTTCATTGGCCCGCGACCCGCGTGCCGGCCGTGCCGTTTACGTCTTTCTTATCTTAACCAGCCGCCATCTCTTTAATCTTTCTGAAGCCGGCGGAAGTCACATTTTCGGCTTCGGCCTGCCCCGGCTGCCCCCTGAGAAAGTGGACGTCAACTACGTGTCTACGTCCATTTCGCTCGGTAACGGTACACTGCGCGTCAATGATTCCTTTCCTGGGATAAGAAGGGAACATACAAATCTTCTATGTTCCCCCCTTACCTCAGGAAAGGAATCATTGACGCGCAGTGGACATGGTTCGTGTCCGTGCTATGGTTTATGTTCGCGAACTAGAGTCCTAGGTCCTAGGCCGGTATTCATAGTCGGCGTCATGAACCAGTCGCAGACGCAGAGCCCCGATTATGAATACCGGCCCTAGACGTCCTAGCGGTCCTAGCAGAGAGAAAGCCTGAAGAGGCGCAATGCCGGCGATTTTCGTGGGACGTAGAGTTCCTCTGATCACTTGATCAGTAATCAGTAATCAGTAATCAGTAATCAGTAATCAGTAATCAATAATCAGAGTCTGGCCATACGATAGCAACTTTTGGTTGGTTCGCCATTTCGCCCATTTCTTGGCAAGAGGCAAAAGCAAGAGAAAGCGATATGAATGTACATATGTCCTTCTCTCTCGCAGAATTTTGCCAGAACTGTCAAGTTGGCAATCAGACTCTGATTAGACTCTATTTTTCTCGAAAGGACTCCATCCTGACGTTCCTGACCCGGCCAAGGAATTTATCGTCAAATACAATGCGGCGCGAGATAGGACTATCGTGACAATTACATCTCTCACCTTCTTTTCCAATTTGCTACTACTCTAAGCTAGTTTATATAATAAATCTAAATTTAAATGCGAACGACGTGTAAAGATTGATATAGGTCCTAGGGTGTAGACTGTAGAGTATTGCGCAATGTGCGTATTCGTATTTTCATTTTCTTCCGAATCATATCCGGCATCCCTTGCGCCTTGCGGTTGACGACTGTAGTCACTGTGAGCTAAGCAGTCTAAGCACACCCCTGACCCCTGCAAGGAACACGAAGCACGAGCGATGAGCGTGCGCGCGACCAGCGCGACTTGTCGCTCGAGCACGAGTACTTACCAGTCTACGAGTAGGACTGATTACTGATTGTGAGTAGGACGCGAGCACGCGAGTCGTCGACGTCGTCGTGGGTCGTGGACTCGTGGTGCCGGTGGTGCGTGCCATGGACAGAGAGGTCAGAGAGCAGCCAGAGAGCGCGTCTCCTTAAAGGAGCACAGCTGGCCACAGCTGGCACGGATCGCGGGTCAAGATGTGAGCCGTCAAGCCGTCAAGGCGCGGTGGTGTCACGCTATAAAAAAGCGAGCCGTGGCCGCCGTGGGCCCAGGCAGGAGAGAGGGAGAGGGAGAGGGAGAGCGAGAGCCTGACACACACGAGGGGAGAATAGAGAAATGGAGTAGCTGGAAAAGGGGATCGATCGGTGTTGTGGCCGATAGCTGCGGCAATGGAGGACATCAGACTAGGGTAAGTACCGTATCGCGCGCTTCCGGTTTTGTCGAGAGTCGCGCGCGCGGCCAGGTACGTACCCTACGTGGCCTACGTTACGTACGGTTACGCTTACGTACGTACTACGTACATGCGTGTGCTCGTCCGAGGTCCGAGGTCCGAGGAGAAGCGCGAGCGCGAGCGCGAGTGCGCTCTCGCCTCGCCGAGGGCGCCGAGGGCGCCGAGGCGGCCGAGGCTGAGCTGAGGTCGCTGAGGAGAGGACGGAGAGGACGGAGAGGACGGAGAGGAAAGTAGGGCGTCGGGGGTGGTTGGTGTTGGTGGCATCACTGGCATCGAGGCATGTCGGGCAGGGTCGGGGAGGGTGGTCGCGCGCGACTCGCCACTCGCGAGTCGCGGACGTCGCGGTCGCGGTCGCGGTCGCGGTCGCGGGGGTGTCCCGCTTTTTCGCCCTCGCCGCCTCCGGAAACGCAAACCGAGAGCGAGCTTCTCTTCGAAGGCGGAGGCGAGAACGATTCGGCGACGAAGGCTCGACGAGGGCTCGATCTCAACGATATGGCACGCGCGTCAGCGACGAGTGTAGCGAGAAATCGGCCAAGAGGAAGTGGAAACGGACGGTGAAGGTCTGGCGCGGGTGCTGGTGCTGGTGCTGGTGCTGGTGCTGGTGCTGGTGCTGGTGCTGGTGCTGGTGCTGGTGCTGGTGCGGGTGCGTAACGCGATATATAATCGCACCAGTGATCTCTGCAGTGGTGGCAATGCGAGACGCCAACTCCGATGAGCTTCAGTGAGTGTGACATAACGACATAACGATCGTGTGAGAAACCAAAGTAAATTTCGACAAGTCGATTCGCCGCTGTTGTCGCTGTCACGCGATGAACGATTTTACACGTCTCTCGCGCTCTCGCGCGCGTACCTAGCTATTCTCTCTTTCTCGCGTGTATATTCTCGCTTCTGTATCTGTATATCACTGTCGCAAATAAACGCAAACGTCATTTGCGCGCTTATCTATCTGACCTTACTCGAATTAGGACTCGATAAGACGTAGAAGTAATTTTTCGATCGTTTTCTCTTTCGAGTAGAATAGCAGAAGGCTCGCCACAGTCGCCACTCGCGAGGGTGGCCGTGCCTTATCTCGCGAAATACATACAATTTTTCGTAAAGAAATTATTCTTCTGTGGAACAGTAGAACAAGTGCCCCGCGAGATTTACGCGTACTATTCAAAATCCTGCAACGTGTGACTCTCTCTCTCTTTCTCTTCCATTTTCTTCCAAACTTCCTATTTACTTTTACTACAAATGCAAAAGAGCAAAGCTAGGAATGACAGCGAGCAGCGAGAAGATGTGTCACTATCGTTTCATCCATCTTTCTCTCTAAAAGATTAAATAGTTATATGCATGAATATGATGAAAACTATATGTGAAAGTAGTATATATGAAAAAGCACAATTTTTATGGAGAATAAAATTATTTAGCGCGTTGGACATAATGTGAATGGCGGAGATGGGTGGAATACGAGTGGTGGCGATGAAAAAGCAATTCCCGCAAGATCGTGCGAGACGCGACGCGACGCGCGATGGTACGATTCTATCGCGTGGCACGCTGCTCACATTACTTATGCGCTTGCTCGCGTATTTCTCTTTCTTCGTTTATTGTTAGAGATATATGTACTTATATCGCGTCGCGCTAACATCAAAGTATTCTAACATCGAACAGCCTCGTGTTGTAATCGATCATCAGCGCGACGCGACGCGACGCGACGCGACGCGACGGCGACGTAGGTAGGAGTGATCGCGTGTAAAAACGTAACGTAAGGAGCACCGTCACATTTACCGACGAATTGAACCTTACTCGACTGTACGTTGCGCTCATTGTCTAATTGTCAGTCTTTGCCACCGAGAGTCCGAGAGATGAACCTCATGGCAATCGCCGCGTTTTTACACCGCCACACCGCCATGGATACACGTACATTTTACATAAGAGAGATTCTTTCTTTATCTTTGCCTGCTTATACAATATACTTATCTAATATACAACAAAAAGAAGTTGTCGAAATTAGGTCTCATTTCTGCATTTATCGTCGTGCAATTTTTTGTGTACCAAATTGGTTAAACAATACCGCGACACGGGGAAAATCGGAAAAAAAATCTTGAAGCTTGATGATCGTACATACATTTAGACATTTATTTGGATATATACTGACGTACCGTGATAAATCTTGTCTATCGCTAAAGTCCAAATGACGCGGCTAACTTTAGATATATAGGTATTGATATATAGGGTATGATAGAGATCGATGATTGATCGAGAACGACAGAATGCTCTTTTCGGGCTATCATTCACGATTATTATTCTTTAATTTCTAACTAAATTTCATCGGTATTTTATTTTCTCTGCAATCTCTGCAATCTCTGCAATCTCTGCAATCTCTGCGAAATAAAAATTATAAACGAGAGATGAAGCTCGATGAGAAGCTCGGCCGTAAGTCTTCGTAACAATCTACATACTACATAAATATCTTGAAAAGTGGTAATTATTGCAGTAAATACATTTCGGATGCGTAATAGTCTGCAAGTCACTTTGTGACTCGTGACTCGTGTGCAAAGATACATCTTTCTCGGGAATGTCCTAACAGGTCCTAACTAATTGCAAGGAAAATCTTGATGCGTAGACTCGCGCGTTTGCGCTTCGCGAAGGTGCGATGTGCTATAAATAGAGAAGAGCCTTGTTAGCGACTGCACAACGTACGCGCCTGTACTTGTACCAGATGCATCAGGTACAAGAGCTACGTTACAATCACATATTATAAGATGCCATTCGATCCGTGAACGTATCTATAATATACATATAGTAGGTACATATATACGAATTGAATTCATCGCGGCGCGCGGCGCGGCGTCGCATTCCCAATAGGGTATTCCCATTCAACCACAACTCATTCTATCGTAAATTTTATGCTGACGATCGATTTCAACTGTGTGAAAATCCGACTAACACTACGGTAAACCAAATTATTTATTTATTATTATACGTAGAAAGATATACATATTTATATACATTTATGTTTCTTTTTACGAGCTGCAACGCTTCGTTATCGAGCTAGAATCTTAAAAAAGATCGTCGAAGAAAAGTCTCGTTAACGGTTATAGGGAAACAATGTGTTGCTTACGTTTAGGCTTATTGTTAATCTCAACCTTTTAATATTAAACAACGATGCCGCAAAAGATACCGCGAGATATATGACTTATATTATAACAATGTCTTTCGCGAACGATCTATCACATGTATATCTATTATCTATTATTAATTACATAATCGAACAATTTGTATAATCGTCCGATTCTCCATGGTGGCTCGATCGCTACCGATCATGTCCCTCCCCCCGGGGCCTTCCCTTAACCGGTAACCCCCGGAATGGACACGTCCTGAATGGGGGCTTGGAACGTGCGGGCAAATGATGAAACGAGATATGATAACTGCTATCACTTGTACGCGTATCAATAGATACGGCGACGCATGGAATCTTGTTGTCCACTCGGCCGCGGCCGGCCGCGGGCCGGTGCAATTTCGCGCTCGGTTTGACTCGTTAGGGATATAACTATAGTCAGTCAGTCAGCCAGTCAGCCCGTCAGCGCCCAGCGGTCATGCACGTATACACGTTCCGCATCACAATACGCACATTACGACAACATACTTACTTATATCCGGCAAGCTCGCCGTAACGATCGATCTTTCTGACGACAGGCTGTGTGTGTGTGTGTGTGTGTGTGTGTGTGTGTGTGTGTGTGTGTGTGTGTGTGTTTGCAGCCGAGAGTTTTTCGGCCGGCTGATCGGTTCCGATCAAAAGGATTACTTTACGCTTTGCAGAATTTGCGCACCGTTTATCTCTGTGATAAATTTTACAGAAATTACAAATCAAAGTGCGAAATAAAGATGCGAAAATTTTGCAAAACAAAAACAATTTTTCAAGCAAGCTTGTTTAATTCTCTCGAATCATTCTTGATATTTTCTCGCATCTCACCCGACTGAAATTTTAAGATAAACGAATCGCTTTTTACGTGCATTAATTGGCAGAGAAAAATGTGTTTTATTTAACCTGGATGAAAATCTCAGTCTCTCGTGTTACAATTGGCTAAGGTACGAGGTACGAGGATCTCGGATATCAATTCGCGTGTTCGCAAGAGGAAATTCTTCATTATTATCAATTACGAAATCAATCGAAGAATGTCTGAATTGTTTTTCAACTGTTTTTTCTCTTCGTTGTAGCTCGATAAGCCTATCATTATTATATTGGGATACGCGTTTCCCTATATATAGATTTTCGTTACGTATTTTTGTATCGTAAAGAATACGTAAATTATACACCGCGGAAGGCAAAAATACCGGCGCGATGTAAATTGTGTAAAATGCGATCGCCGCGCGGTTAAACTCGCGGCTAATCTTTAATTCATATTTCGGTTTATTTTACAATCGCACTTTTTATGCTTCCGGTCTTGCCTCTCGTGCGATTTCGCACAACGATTCGTTAGACAACGTTTGAGGTTTGAGCCGAATTTTAAACAATCACCGAGCGGCGAATGAATTATTTTTCTTGTCCATCTTATATATATGTTAGAGAGCGCGATATCGGGAATAGTATACCTACATGTTTTATATACGTAAAATCATTCATCGCTTAAACATTCTAATTAGCGCTACCAACTAATTATTCGCGAACGCAGCTTGCACGCGCATAAATGATTTTTCTAACAGCGACCAGCGACATAATTTTTATTATTTATACGCTGAATATGGATTTGCTCATTTTTGGCCAATATTTAACGTTAAAACGCAACCAGCCCGTTGAAGAATTGGAAGAGATCTCGTGAAAATGAATCTCCTGTTTCAATTAGTTTATAGAGTAAGTGCAGAACGATGTTATATCGTTTCTCTTTAACTACTTAATAAATAATTTTTAAATATTACATAGCGAATATGTAATAGTAATAATACACGATTATTAATATTAGATATATTTATTAATGGCAAAGCAAGAAGAAATAAATATCGTATATAACACGTGTCGCAAATTTCATTTAATAAAAATCACGGTAAACACAAATGCCTTTCTTAATTAGGTTAATTATTGACTGGCGAAGTAAATGTTACTTATATTCGGTTCAAATGCCTTTATTATTTAATATAAGCACCGTTTCAAAACAGTTTCTCGAGCTTTATCAAGCGAAAAATCGCGGCGAAGAGCGTCACACGATATACACCTGTTGGTGTTATTACATAATACTCGAGAACTGTCGTATAACAACGGCAAGAATGAGAGCGTAATAACCGAGCTGGCGATTATACACACACGACACTTCTTTCACGCGCTCTCAAGATTGCGTGGAGTAAGATTTCGCTTTCGCAAAGTTAAAAGTTTCGCGTAAAAGCCATTAAATTGTCGGCAAAAATTTCAAGTATCGTATGAGTTTGATTTCTTTTCTTTTCTTTTTTTTTTCAGTATTACCGTGGTCTGAGCGCTCAAAAATGGCGTCAGGATTGCCGAATGTCCATCAAAAGAAGCTTGGACCAGCGCCGATAGCATCTTTCGAAGACTTATCCGAGGAAGTGGAAAACGTGAGTCCTATTTCCTCTTCATCGTTTATCTCAAAATCGGCTCTCTCTCTCTCTCTCTCTCTCTCTCTCTCTCTCTCTCTCTCTCTCTCTCTTTCTCTTTCTGAGATCCTCTTTTGACTTGAATCCCGATGTTATTATACGTGTGCGATCTCGAGATTAATCTTCTCGATCGTCCGTGAGTTCTGTGAATCACTTCGAGAAGCCAGCCCACGACCTGAGCCCACCAACCAACCAATCAACCCCGTGTGACTGTGCTACGATCCACGACAAACCAGGAAACGAATTTGAATGCAGGGAGAATCGGCGGCAGCGGCAGCGGCAGCGGCAGCGGCGACGGCGACGGCGACGGCGACGGCGACGGCGACGACGGCGGTAGCGGTAGGGCGAATGCCGGGTATCGTCGAGGTCACCACGCCAGCAACGCCTGGTAGTTCGCTCAAGACGCCTAGCACGCCGCGAATTGATATCAGTAGAGCGAGCAGTTCTTCGCACCATGAGGACAGTAATTCCAGGGATTCGTCGCCTGACCGGGAGCTTCTCGCAGGTGATTGCTTTCTTGTAAATTATCCTGTTTTATTTCCGTTTCAATTTTTTCACACTTTGCTCAGCGGACACGATTATATCAGCACATAAAACTTTGCTAACGCGATATTCACGTAACTTTGAGTGAAATGAATTTGACCGATGTCTATACATCTAAATATGTATAATTAGTGAGCCAGTCTGAATAAAGGAGCATTATAAATATTTGTTATTTGAATCTGTTTAATATTTTTGTTATTCAATCATTTTTTTCTTTGATCGCGATATTTAACATGGGATAATGCAATAACGATAGTAACGCAGCAACGCGGTAATCTAGTACCCGTATATGCCCGTATATGGCCGGTATGGCCCGTATCTAATTGTAAGACGAAAATCCATCCATTGCCATTTTAAATCGAGAGCCTATCGGGGCGAAGAAGCGAGCTTTGCGTGCACAGGTTGCACATATTTCGAATAGTTTCTGGAAAAAGAATCCCTTAGGTCAAGTCATCTTGATCGATTCAACTTACAGGAGTCTAAATGGCCGCGTTCGATGGTACCGCGATCTCGATTATTTATATGAGTTCTCGCACGATATATACACACCGCACAAATTAAAACGCATTAAAGTCCCATCAAATTCCTTCTTTGATCATTGCCGGCACGATTTTCTTATCTATTCTCTTCTACGTATATCGTATTGTATAATACTTTCGTTATTACGTTCGAATCCTGATCAATGTCGCTCGTTAATTCTCCCCTTTATATCTCACTAAATGTTGCTGTTATCAAACTATTGCTGCAAATTAAAAATACAAGAAACAAAGTCTTTTCTATGTGTTCACGACATACAATTAAAATGTATCGAGTAGTGAAATTCAGTCTCTTCATATACTATACTAAGGGGATAGATTTCTTTTGACGCATTTTATGGTGGGGTGCTGTTAATCCTATTAAACTTCATTTTCTCTACACGTGGGGATAGATCAAAACTATGGAATAATATCATATGGTATTGATATTACACATTTCTAATGCTAATTTCAATAAAGATATAGTTTTTAATTGAACTTGATTGACCCGACGTTTTAAGAGTATCGCGAGCGTTGGCAGCGCACCATGTACGTCATACATACGTCGGGGATGGAAGATTCGATTAGTTGAACGATTATACAGCTACATTTACACATTTTGTGAGAAACCGTGACCTGGACGCGACGTAGATTTCAATCAAATTATTCAAATGTTAGAGATGATTGTGCGCGGACATTCGGAGAAGCCAAATATATATAGGAGAAGGGAGAAACCTTTCGTAAACCTTTTTTTAAACGTCTGATTTAATCTACATTATAGACTTGGAAAGTTATCTCGACGGGCACGCGTCGCTCGTTCAAGAACGAAACGGTGTAAAAATGGAGATTTTGTGAATTTTTAGGTGCGGATCCTCCGTCCGGTTGCAAGCTGACCCTGGGCTACAAGGAAGACGCCCAAGACCTCAGGTCCTCTACGGAGGAACTGGATTTACAGGATCCCGTCCATGAGCAAGATCTCAAACGGGAGTCCAAAAGGCGAAAGCGGAAGGAGGCCGACGGATCCCAATCGGATTACAGCGGCAAGCAGCTGGGTCAAGATCGCGAACGCAAGGACAGTAACTGCTCGGAGATATGCTTGCTCAACATTAGCGGTAGAACGTCTAGACTGTCGTCGGTTGGCAGTCAAGGCTCCGGCGTCTCCGGGAAGCTCTCGGTCATGTCAGTGACTTCCTCCAGGTAAGAAATGCAAAATATTAAAGATGTGAATACACACGTTATCCGGCATGCTTGCTGGATGCTGGCGGTAATATGTATTTCCTTCTTGAAGAGTCACCATATTTTTTTTTGGAAATCTAGTTTGAGGTTGCCGCCCGTTCTATGATCTATTTTATCGACTTCTTTATTTGCCTAGGCAATCCAAGTCTCCAGTTACTCATTTATTACTTACACAAAGTTTAATTCCCTGATTATTTACTTTGAAACCATGAAAAGTGACCATCATTAGGCTTCGCTAACGAAAGTCATACAGCATATACAATACAACACGGAAAATGCGTAAAATGTACTATTTGTTGACGAAAGATGTGTGCATTGCGGTTTCCTTTAGATCCCCCAGTCCTCACAAGTGTCTACTGGAGACGTCGTTCTGCGGAAGCAAGCCGACGCTGGCTGACAATCTAATAGAGCCATCGAAACCGGAGACCGATGATCTCGAGAAGATACTCTTGAAGCGGGAGGCCGATACCACGAAGGCATTGATTCCCGAGAGTATTAAAGTGCCTATGGTAGGTGGCAATCTGAAGCCGGATCCGTTGGACAAGCCTAGAAGACGCGGTCGTGAGGAGCGGAAGGAAATCTTCAAACGGGAAGTGGAAATCACCAAAAGATTTCTGGAAAAAGTTAACGTAGAGGTTGGTCTCTCTTTGGTCTTTTTAAGATCCTGTCTTTTATTCTCCAAGAGTGAGCTTGATATTTTCTATCGAGAAATATCGAGGCGGTGTCTGCGAGTCTCGTAAATTGGAATTTTTTTATACGCAATAGTCACATATTGCTCGATTACGAGCGTCCGCGTCGCGTGACTCTTACTGACAATACTGACCCACGCATATCTGGATCAGATAGTATGGGACCTACAATTTAACGCCGATTCCGAACGGCTGTTACAAAGGGGTACTACACACACGTTTATGGCAAAATATTCTCGGTGTGTTACCTTTTCCTTCTAAGAGGTGGCAATCGAACGAAATCACGACGATTTTGATCGGACCTGAACTTTGTGATCTTCGGCTCATTAGAGCAGCGCGCACAACTCTCTGCGCCACAATCGCCATTTTTTAAATATAAAATTATGTTATTCTATTAGGATTTTATTCAACTGGATTTTATCGAAAATTTTATCAACAGCGTTAGAATGAGACACGATATGAGCGTGATAATAGCGCAAAAGTGTTACAAAATTCTTTTTACTTTTCTATATCTATATACGCGCGGCAAAGCATTAGGAGGAACGCTTTATAAAGCGACAACGCCTCTGCACGAATGTCGCTTATGTATAGCCGTTGTTATTTACACAGCGCTCCTTCTAAATCTCAATGCCTCGCCGCGCGCGTAGTAGCAACGCGTATTAACGCTAAGCTGCCCCTCGTCGAATTGCGCGAACGCACCCTGATTCGCGCATCTTTATTAATTAATCGCTCATTAATTATTGTGAGAGACGGTACAAAACGGTAAAGGACTTTTTGATTCAGTTTTAACCCGCTCAACCTGCCCTCGAGAAGTGGTCCGGTCATTATACCAGACACCCTGTATATATAAAAATATTTAAATAAATATTTACTTTTGAATGTGAGACTAATGGATAAATATATTGGCTCTTCTCTCGTATTGTGTGTGTATATGTGTGCGGGGGCAGGTACCGATCATCAAAAAATCGAGCGAACAACAAGGATCGGCACCGCGACAACAGCACCAACAACACAAGCAGCAACAGCAACATCAACATCAACATCAACATCAACATCAGCAGCAGCAATACCAATCAACAAATATTCAAATCCAGGAAGTTCAAAAACCCGTGACACTCGATTTCAACGACAAAAGAAAGAAGACTCAAAACTTTAAGGAGATTGCGCAGACGACACCTACGACGAGTAGCCTCACCGGAAGTCCGAAATTACCGAGACATCAAAAAGTCCGCGATCTTGAAGGCTCGCGAACGCCCAGTCCGTCGTCCGTATCCAGAAAAAGTAGCTTTGCCTCGCTGTTTAAGGTACATAAATAATATCTTGAAAAATATTTCGCGATTTATTATATTAGTATTCAAAGAAGGAAAAGAAAAACATTATGTATTATGTTGTATGTATTTGCTTTAAAAATAAAATGCAAGATATATTAGATAATTTTGAAATAATTCTTATTAATTGAAATAATTACCATTCATAATCATCTTTAGTGCGTATTTTCATTTAGAGAACATTTTACCGCCTTTCTAAAAACTTTTAGAGTCTTTACTTAACATGGACTTTCATAGAGAAACGATGACTGTGCCCTGTGCCATCTATCCAATCTAATATTTAATCTTTTATTATCAAGTCACTGAATCATATTATATTTGTGTTTAAATAGGCTAGAACCGACGGCAGCGTATTGAGCCCGGAATCACCGTCACCTAGCATAAAGCCACGACGAAGTCTGACATCGAAATTGAAAGACACTACGGAGAGTCTGAGGAGCCGTTCAAAATCACGCGAGAGAGTCTCCATAGACAAAGGTTCAATCATGAAGAAGGACTCGAAGAATAAGGGGGTATTTTCGTCTACGCTGAGCTTGTTTAAGAAACGCGAGAGGAAGAAGAGCTACGATGAAGCAATTGCGGCCTCGTGTGACCTCGAAGTAGCCAGTGGGGACGAACATCCGTCTCTCGAGAGTATCGGTCACGTGGAGTTTACGTTCAACACGGAGAAAGAAAGGAATCGTCAGGATGATTCAATCTTCATTAGTCTGCATGCCGATGACAGGAACTACGAGGAGGCCTTGCCGTCGGAGAGCGTCTCGATACCGTTGGAAACGCCGACCAAATTACTGGACGAGTACGAGTCCGAAGGGCCGCTTATGGGCAGCATAATCACAGAGGTGTCGATTGAGCACCATCCGACACCGCCGTCATCGTCGATCGCCAAAATTAGGACCGAAGCGCAGATCGAAACGATTACGGCGACGCAGACCGTATCCAAAAGCTCGCGCAGAGATAACCGGCCACCGCAGAGCGAGTTGAAAGACTCGCACATACTGAAAAGTTTAAAGTTGAGAGACTCGAAGATTAGCGCGCAGGCTAACAAAATAGTCGAGGCGCTGCCACCACCCAAGTCATCGATTACGCTTAAACCAGATATTAAACTGGAGATTAAATCGGAAGTTAAATCGATAGACTTGCGAACGTCGTCCAGTGGTTCGTCAAGAGAATCTACTGGCAAAAAGCTGGACATAATAAAGCCAAAGAGAAAAAGCAAAGAGAATCAGCAGCAGCAGCAGCAGCAGCAGCCAGAATCACCCGAGAAGATAAACGACGATGTAGGGATGCAGCAGAAAAAGATAAGCTCGGGAGAGCTTTCTCGAACCGTACAAGAAACTAAAAGACTCGATCTCCTTGATGACAAGATCGGTAAGTCGCTAGAACAGGAAGGTCTGGTAAAAACACCCAGTGTGATATCCGATTTGGATCATAATAGCTCTGAATCCGAGAAAGATTCGGAGATCGAGTTTATTCGTAATAAGGTCGAGAAGCTGGCTGAGGAACTGCCGGACGAGCGAAAGGGTCTCTTTTACGAGGAGAGCTTCGAGGAGGATCTTCCATATGTACCGACGACTCTGCCATTGGAGAAGAGCGTCGCTATACCTATTTTACCGGTTAAACAACGACTTCAGGAAGTAAGGTAATTCTTTCAAATGAAAAATTATAAATCTCGACATATCACGAACGATACATATACATATGTGATATTGATTGTAAGATTACGATATAAAATAAATTATTTGATCGAGTCTTAATTATTTTATAATTAAATATTAATATTAAATTGTACGTACGTAGAAGACAGTCCTTATCTATAGAAAGTCCTTAACAATTTTTAATTTTTAATTCATATTAATGATGCGTGATTCATATCATGTTGATTCTTATCAGGACGATCCCAATCGAGAGACCACGCTCAACGACGCCGATAAATCCAACTTTACTCGACGAGTTTGTGATGCAGACATCGCTGGACGAGCGGCGCGTGGAACGGATGAAGATATCTCTGCCGCGAGAGGATAGTTTCAAGCTGAAGAGCCCACGTCGGCAATACGCCAGTACAGCGAATACGTTCACTGAATTTGCGGGCAAGGTGCCGCCGGATGGCGGCCGCAAAGGCGCTACCAACCAAGGAAAATCACCTAGTCCACCTCCACTGCCACCGAGAGCATCATCATCATCGTCATCATCATCATCAGCAGCAGCAGCAACAGCAGCAGCAGCTGGAGCAGCAGTAACAGCAGCAACAGCAGCGCGGCCGAGCAACTGGATCAACTTTGAAGAAATACCGGAGAAGCGAAAGGCACCGAAACGGATACAGACGATACCGCGGCCAGAGGACGAGATTGCAAAGACTATCAGCGGTGGTTATAGCTACGTGCAACCGGAAGAGTGCAAGTGCGAGTGCCATGAGGAGTCTAGGCGGGCGTCTATGCGGGAGGCAGCGGCGGTGGCAGCGGCTGTCGCCGCTACTGCCACCAGCACCAGTACCAGAACCTCCTCTTGCAGCAGCAATGGCGAGCGACCGTGCAACGGCGAAAATTGTACGGCGCCGACCACTGGCGGTAGCTCGGTCGACCGTGCCAGTATCGTCAGGTAAACCAATCGGCTACCGATTGTCAAAGCGAGCTAACCACGTGTCCAGCCCGAGACGATCCGCGAAGGCGCTAGTGACGAGTAGAAATCTGTTTCTGTACTTTCAGTGACAGCTCGCTGGAGTGTTCGTTGAGCATCGACGACGGCCAGAGCACGCAGGTGCTTCTCGGCAACTCGACGAAACCCTTCGCAATGGATCTCGACGTGCGTTCCAACAGGTCGAGCACCGTATCGCAGGAGGAAAACGACGAGACTCAGCACCAATAATAATAATTGTAATAATAGCGCACCTCGTATAGCGCATCCACGCCTTAGGATCTTTGGATTTCCCTCTTTTTCGTACGGAAAGATGAATCCGAGTTCCTCCGATACGAATCAAAGAGCGATTTGATTCCGAATGAGACGCGCGCCATCGTTGTTTTCGTCGCATTTTTTTTCCTACGAGACAATTTCTAAAGGGATTAACTCTCGAATGGTGTCGGAATCGCTATTCTACGCGCGTTTCTCGGTAGATCGTAGTAGGCGCGCGATAAAACTTCCGAAAGCACATCGCTCGCGTCTTCGAAAAATCGGATTTCGAGATGACTTTCGTCTTCAGCGTTACACATTTGTTTATCTGTATGACACACGCCAATCGGACCATTTTCGCATAATTGCATCGGATTTACATTACTTTCGCATGATACTTTGCACGAAAACGGCATTGTTATATACCGCTATATATCGTAGTTTATTTCTTTTTTTTGGTCGTAATTTTCTTTTGACGGTAGTCGTACTCGTTATCGTAATATAAGAGAAGGAAATGGAGAGTAATGCGTGTAACGCTCTTCACTGTAATAAGTTTTTTCCAAATATAAAATTAAGAGCTTTCGGAAAAAAGCTACATTCTTATTTTACGAGTTTAAGAGTTTATCGTACGCATGCACGCATGCGCGTTGATACTTTGTTAGAGGTAGATCTAGAGGCACCCCGAGGATGGTGGCTCGCTAATGTTTCTACTAATATCTACAAATTTGTCACTAGTTTTCTCTGACGAGAGAGATAATCGCACCGCCACGAAATATCGATGAAACGTTCGGGTGTCGCTTGTATCTCACTCTCTTTCTGAAAGAAAGTATAAAAGGTGTAGAACACACACACACACACACACACACACACACACACACACACACACACACACACACACACACACACACACACACACACACACACACACACACACACATTATTTTATCAATTATTGTATATACAGCGACGATCGATGAGGCGAGATCTCGCGGTGTTCGAGCAAGCTTTCGAAGCTTCATATCATATAGATGATAAGCATAGATTTATAGACACATATATATTTCCGTGGGCACGTTGATCTTGTACCGAAGTTACGAAGTTTATTCAATGTTGAGCCGGAGTTGAACCGGTACGATCATTTACTGATCGATTGTTTTTCAAACTTGTACGATAGCATTTACATAAACGAGTCTACAATGACCGATAAGTATATAGGTTTCGCGAACGGTCCCGTCGCCAATATTGTACGCGTTATAATTTACGGTGCGATTAACGCTGCATAATTATCCGAAAGTTCGTCGGATTTCATACTAAATGCACGCGATCGAAACTATTACTTAAATAATATGTTATTACTGCATACGAATTAAACGGCGCACGCGCACACGAATTTTTCCAACTACCGTACTATCTTGTAAAATGCTCCTAATTGCCGGCGATTTTTCTACTCGCCACAATCTTTTTGCATTTTATTTATTTTTAGATCTGGCTTGGCGAGCCATCATTCGCACGAACGTGCTAATTTCAAAGGGAGCGATTCTTTGTCATTATTCTGCCCTCGGTCGGGAATTTCAGGAAGCCGAGACGAGATGCACATATTAATTGTGCGTGTTCCATAAGTCGAGCTCTCATACGATAGAGAGAAAGACAATTCTATATTATCTACCTCCTTAAAAAAAAAAAAAAAAAAAAAAAAAAAGACCGACAAAAAATGTACCAAAGATAATCGAGTGTCTGTGGAGAGTTGTGTTGCATCCGCGCTTTGAAAATCAGCCTGACAACGCGACCAGCTCGGTTTGACTCCTTTTCTCGCGACAAGTTCAATTTTGTAGGAGAAGAACGAAAAGGAAATGGCATACGTAATATAAAAGGATTATTAAGTAAATATACGATATATATGTATATATCTATATATATATATATCAGGGTAATTGCGAAAAGGTAAAAGCAACCTTATTTCTCAATGGGCCAACTCGAAGATTCGTGATAAAATGGAAATTAAAAGCGTTAACTTTTTAATAGTATCTGCTCTATATTCGTCCTCGGATCGGAGCTATCTCGTTAATACATATGTACGGATGACACGAATGTAAAAGGAGACAATTTGTTTTTGCCTTCAACAATTTGTCTATTATATTGCTATAAATATAGTAACACTTCAGGCAAAGTCAATCTAATATCATAGAGTAGTATTCATAGTCAGATCTTAAATATGACTATGAATACCGGCCATAGTCGAAGAACAGGAAGGGCGTAAACGCGTGTTCTAATCGATTTTCGACCACTTTTGTAAAAATTAATCTGAATTCTTTAATTTCAATTTAATTTGTCAAGTTTTTTTTATTCTTAATAGATTAGTGGAGAGATAGGAGATAATAATTTCCCATTAGCTAGATCTGTGCTCTACAAAGAGCATTGTAAAAAGTTACCGTTGCTTTGAATTCCATTTTGTATTTTACATTCGATCGTTAATTGCGAGTAATCAATTTATAATTTATGATAGAAAAATACTTTTAGATGTTATATACATATTAATATATATAATTTAAAGATTATAGCCTCCTCGGAAAAAAAGCGGAAAAATAGTGATCAAAAGATGATTTGTTTCCTCTATTCGGAATCAGACATATGTGTAGCGTGACCTGATGATCTAATGATCGAAACTATCTAGTTTCTATATAGTTATGTTGGCGACTGACTGATTGTCCATCTAATCGAAGAACGATAATCGTATTCCTCTTGGCATCGAAAGTTAATAAACAGTGCCATTAATTCATTTGCATGCGTAGCGAGAAAATGAGCTTACAAAGGGGTCAAACCAAAATTCACGTACGCATTTACGAGCAAAGTGGCAATTTTGTTCCGCACGATTGTTTCTTTTCCTTTTTAGTCTCTCTCACGAATGACATATACATAATACATATATACATATGTATAAATGTTGTCAACGATTGCAAGTACTTGAATACTTCATATTGACTTGAATCGAGTTTCTCTCAATGGTTAGGTTTTTTCGTGACGTTATCCTTCTAGTTGTAAGAGAAAAAGAAAAAGGAACTATATGCATCGTGTTCAAAGTGAAAAGATTAATTTTTGCCGCTTGTCTGTCACGCCGAGCGACGCGACGCGTCGATGAAAGATTGACAACTTTGTAATTAGCATTCGTCGAAAGCTGCGATAACAAAAGTTTACCTTCTTTTGAAACTATTTTGTATTTTCCTCGGTTTATCCTATTATGATTTACAGTTATCAAAAAAGTAGACAACAGGTCTTTTTCTATCGATTGATAAATAATTTCTTACAAAGTGTTTCTTCGTCATCTGTGTCAAGTCGCATGCTCGACGTGGCAGAGATTAATCACGCGTATTGGAATTGAATCGAGTTTCCATTCTACTTCCATTCCATTCTTTATTTCCCTCTCCGTCCCGTATACTCCTCTTCACCTCCACCTGGACACGTAGTAGTTAAGTCGAGAAATGAATTAATTAATAGAGATGTAAGTGATTAAGTAATACTTGGCGAATTGATCGCGGATGTATGTCCGTCTCTTTTTCCTTTTCTTATTCTTCTCTCTTCGGCGAAGGAAAAGGGACGAGTAAATCCATGCATGTAGTAGTAGGCAATCTTGTGAAGACGGCGCAATTTGGTCTCGATGCAGCCAAATATTTTGTGCGAGAGATAATTTCCTTTCTTTTAGATTTTGATGTTTAGCTAAACGAATTTTCAGAGTATGTACCGGGTGTTGCAGCGACATAGAGGTCGGTATGACGGGTTGCTCATTCGTGCAAGCGCACAAGGTCATTCACAGCTGCATTCACTTTGACGCATTATACATATGTGAATGATTATAATGTGCCGAAGCCTACGCAGCTGTGAACGACCATGCGCGCCTGCACGAATACGAATGGACAACCCGTCATGCTGACCTGTATGTCGGTGCAACAACCGTATGTATGTGTGTGCGTGCGTGCGTGCGTGCGTGTATGTGCGTGTGTGTGTGTGTGTGTGTGTGTGTGTGTGAGAGAGAGAGAGAGAGAGAGAGAGAGAGAGAGAGAGAGAGAGAGAGAGAGAGAGAGAGAGAGAGAGAGAGAGAGAGAGAGAGAGAGAGAGAGAGAGAGAGAGAGAGAGAGAGAGAGAGAGAGCATCCATTGTCCATTTATTCTAGCAATACATGACTGTTGGTTAATTATTATTTTTTATGCAATGTATAAGAGTGTGACAAAAATGGATATTTAAATGTTTCTAATGTTATGTAAATAGGACAATAGGGACACGCGCGCACGCGCGCGTGCGTGAAATTACATTTTCAAATGCTAATAAGTAAACCTGTTTGAACGATGATGATTCTGATAATGATACGTTTGACGATCTCATGTTCAGAAACGAAAAAAATAAATTAAAATAAACTGTTTACGTGTGTGTTTTAATGAATGGTTATATTATTTTACATCATTATGTTGGTTCATTGATCATCTGACACTTGACCACGAATTCTCAATGAGGTAGGTAAAGTATAATGGATTATGTTTTATATCGCTATTATGAATATCGAGATAATAAATTTTGATATATTTATCGTTTATTTGTGCAAATTATTAACCGAGTATTATTTAAAATTAAAAACAGGAAAAAACTGAGAATAAATATTTTCAAATATTCGTGAGAAAAATGTGAGAAACAAAAAGTATTCCAGAAAATGCCAGACAGATCTCCATGGTTGTCAGATGGTTAGACTTTGTGTCGCGTATAATCTGTTGCCATCGCTTTCGAGGTATATGAACTTGCTATACGTGCAAAGTTCGTTTCTTTCGTTTCGACCTTTTTTTCCTCTCCATTGTCCAAGACGATTGGTAACTCGGTGTCTCGCAACAACAGCGTAGTGGTCGTTGGAACGAGCGTCGAGTTGTTATCTTGTAAGGATTGCTAAAAGGCAACAAGAATAATTATTGTAACATCAAGTCTTTAACTAGAGAGGAATCTGAGGAATAGAGAACTATTAATTGTTAAAGAAATGCAAACATTACATATGCATATATATACATATAATATGTACATACATATAGGTATATGATGTGTATGCACGTGCGTGCATTTTTTCTTAATGTTCAGTTCAGTTAACTCGATTGATTTTCAACAATAGATTTTGTAACGTTTTTCACAGTGGATTTTAATTAGATATTTGAGGCGGTGTGATACACATTGGTTTGGTTTCGGGTTGGAGCCGCACATGAATTGTCTATTCGCGTTTTGTAAACATTTCAATTCATTTTATCAGGGAGAACGATATACAATATATCAGGTTGCGCAGGCTTCTCCCTGATAAAACGAATTAAAATGTTCACGAAACGTTGGAATCAAATAGACAATTCATGTGCGGCTCCAACCCGGAAAACGTCATGCAAACTCGATCGATTTTAATTACTTCCATGAAAAAAAATAATGAAATGTTTCTTTGCAAATTAGAAAACTTTATTCTTATTACAAATGACAACGATAAATTTCAATGATATATCTTTGTACATACAGAAATGGAGCTGATTTTTAAGCACAATTAATATCTCTGTCTAAACATATATTACAGCTTATTATTATAGTCGCGTTTAGTTATAATGTCACGAATCCGAGAATATTTATTTAGCAAAATTAATTCAGTTAGCGAATACCTTTTTAAAAGTATACAATGCATAGTAATATAAACTTACATGTGTACGTAATTACCTGCATGACATTTAAGAGAAATAGAAAAGCAAGCAAGGTCAACGCACTCAATGCAGCGCTATTCCCACCCTTTCCCTTGGAGCTTCTGAAATTTAGAAGAGTATTTCATAAAAAAATCTCTTTGAGAAATATGTGTACAAATTTCAATATTAATGAACATTAGGATTTGATCTATCGTACCCACGATATCCGTGATGGTAGCCACTTCCCTCACTGTGATAACGCTCGACAGGTACGTCCCAAGGAGCTTTTCCAAAGCCTCCAAGATTCGTTAAAGATTTGAACGTCATTTCTTTGACAAGCGTTCTTTACAAGATATTCACAGATATAGTTGATTGCTTATAACTCTTTTATGAAATTATCGTATCGCAATTCAAAAAACAGATTCTTAAAGCTGAAACTTTGCTCTAACGAACGGTGTTTATTGCCAATATAGATGTTCAATAGAGCAAAGTTTTAGCTTCAAGAATCTGTTTTTTGAATTGCGATACGATGATTTTTATAAAAGAGTTATGAGCAATCAAAGTCAAAATGCTCATTTCTTATTCAATCTGCGATCGACTCGGAAACAAAAAATCGTAGAAACATTTTCAAAAAAAAGATTTTGCAAGGAAAACTTTAAGCTTTCACGTGTTAGGAAGTCAAAAATTTTCGCAGCTTTTTTTTGTGCACGTGACAGGCCCACAAAACGAGAGGAAAATTTTCTATTTTATCTCGTAGTTTTCTACATGCAAAAGTTATCAAACTCACAGAAACCAAAAAATAATAGTAATCTTTCGAAAGTAGAGGTTTTAAGCTTTAAAATCCTTTTTTTAAATTTAAATTTTGTTCATTTTTAACAAAGTTACAGCTGCTTGAATTTTGCCTATTTTTAAAGAAAAATTTAGTGTTTTTTTAATTTTTGTGAAAAGTGTATATATATATATATATATATATATATATATATATATATATATATATAATAACACTGAAATATACGAAATATTTACGATACATAAATATAAAAGAAATATTCAATACAGTTGTTATAATAATTATCTATAATATTTTAAAATAAATTGTCCATGTGTTATTATATAGAAATTGCTAACGTGTTTAAAATATAAATATATAAATTATAATATTGATGAATTACACTCTGCTTGCTTCGTTTACCTTTGACTCAAAGAAATTATGCGAGAATAGAAAAAAATCGCTAAATTGCGCAACACTGAGACAATTCAGAGAACTCCTCCTTCAAAGAGATTTGGTATGAAACTGTTCCGTCATAAGGAACAAATCTTGTCACTCGACAGGAAGCGTACGGTCACGGTTTCTGAAGTTTTCACGCTTCTTGACGATGACGTAGACTTTATCTTTTTTTTCAGACGTCGTATTTTTAATATGTTATATAAATGTGCTATTTGCACGCATGCGCATGCACATGCTCCAGAGAGAGAGAGAGAGAGAGAGAGAGAGAGAGAGAGAGAGAGAGAGAGAGAGACTACCTTGCATAAATAAACTATAGTTTGATTCCATACGGTATATATATCTATACGCTACCTTGTATATATACGGAATATTCAACAGGCAGATTCTTTGGTAGGAAAACGAAAAATATTGTATTAAAAATACTTGTGTAAATATGTACAAAAAAAGGAGACCGTTTGTTTTCATCGATTATATTTATTAAGATATAATAATCGCACATACATACAACTTATTTCTATACCGTATAAACTAATGAACTACGAGAATATTACAAATACAAAGAGAAGAAATAACGGAAAGTTAACTCCAACCATATGCCTATACCAATATACATATACCTATAATACTTATATACAGCAACTAATAGATTTAAGGCGGATGCTAAAAGAAACAAAGTGTGTATCCTGAGACATTAACACGAATTATTAAATAGGGAAGGCCATTCAATAACGAAACTCATTCAATTACTATCATTGTGAAATATCAAATTTGAGTTACCAAAATATTGAATTACCGATATGGCGCATTTTCAAAGCCACATTTGGTACAGTTATTTAAACAACTTTAATATTACTAATAACTGGTCGCTCATTTTTCAACTTTCTCATTTTCAGTTTTTTACCTTTAACTCGAAGTAAATTTAAAAAATTTTATTTGTTCTTTTATATAAAAATTAAAATATGCGTGTATATCTCTTTTCGCCATGATCGCGGAGGCATTAGTTGGAACAATAAAATACTAATTAAATTTGCTATGTCGAAAATAAATTCGTATAATCACATTCTTCTATTCTTCATTTTTAAGGACAATATAGTAATACTTGAACAGAGTTCATCGAGCACATCAAAATTTGCCGATCCTCTTTCTCCGACAGTTCTAAGCGCATCTTCCTCCCTACGAGCTTACAGTTTTATCGTAAATACGTAAATAAATGTACATAGCAATTGTAACCGATACAATTTCAAAATTTAATCAACATAACATAAATGGCGTAAAATCACTTTTCACGTGCTTATATATCGCGTTGAAATTTGAGCTTGACAAAGCTTTACAAGAGTTTCAGTCCGATTAAATATATATAGTGTGTTGCACAGGGAATCGAGTTTCGTTTTTGTGGTAACTTTTCCGTCAATAATGATAATGTTCACCGATGCGCCACTACATTCGTTATACAATTTTATGTTTTGAAGATATTCGGAGTATTACATATCTTGGGCGTTGAACAAATTTTATTCCTCGTAAAAACATGTCAACTATTAAACTTCCGCTGCCTATCGCACATAATAGTCATCGTCATTGATATATGAGAATATTAGAACTCCGCCGAGTTCCAACCACAAATGCTACACCTATATTTAATACGTTCAATAAATAGAAATAAATATAATTGTGTAATTGCGTAATCGACGTGGCGAAACTCGGCGATTGACACAAAAGGATACATATATATATAACTCTCAACGTGACAATAGGAGCAAACGAGAGAAACTTGGTTAGATATTTTTTCATCAAGCATATCATCGCGGACACTAATTCACACAAAGAGACGTAGCAAAAAAACTTCCAAACTTCAATCCATTGTAATTTTTCTCGAGACAAGCGCGATCAGAGTGTCAAAGTGCCTCGTCTATTTGTTACATTGCATATTACATTAGGATCGTGGATCAGTGTTGAAATAAATCTGCATTATTTAGCGCATATACACACATATACAACGAATTCTCTAATTGAAGAAAATGATCAATCGTGAGTTCGAGCCGAGCTGAAGAGCTGGCGAGATTCGATGCGAATCCCGCGGCTCGGTGCACGCCCGTGCTGTGGATACGTCGATTAAATCTATACTTCTGTTTTAACATGGCCTAGACCGCGTGGAACACCGCGGAAACCCCGTGTGAAACGTATATCGTCTGAACGCTTGACTATTTAACAGCCTTTGAATGTTTGAAAACTGTTCTAAAGGACCTAATTTTAAAATTTTAGACATTCCACAGATAATTACGAGACCTAAAATATTATGTTGTTTTAGTTGCTCGTAATATAGACACGCGAGTAGCTCCGATTTCCACATTTTCTATTCTACGAAGGCACGAGCCTACGGAATATACATCAGAGATTGCTCGAGAGGATTTTTGCCGGGTCGAGTTAAATTCGATTGGCAAGAAAATTTCAAAATCCCACGAAATCTAAGCCACGTTCGACAGAATGTGGTGCGAGGATGGACTTGCGCTCATACAGCGTTGCAATCCATAAAGAGAGTCCTGCAGTCCTCGCCCGTGCGACCACGTCGTCCTGCCTCGTACAAGGCTTCGAAGCCAACGCCGCTTTGTCTCTGCAGGAGATAACTCGTCGCATACCTGTGTGAAAAAGTCGAATTTGATCTTTGACTGATTGCGTGAGCTTTGATCCACTACCACAGATTGAAACTGTTATAATTTCGGTGATGTTATAATTTCGACGTGATGCAAAAAAATAATGGGACATTATTCGTTCGATCGTCATATTATTGTATAATAGATATATACAAGTATACGCAAGTATGCGCAACGATAAATTTAGAGTTACGCTCTGTCGTTTCATACATTCGTATTATGCGTTAAACACAAAAGTGGACACTTACGATCCAAGCTGGCAGAAAATCGACGATGGACCTTGCGTATCAGCGATACATTCCGCACTAGCCTCGCAAAGTGCTCTCTCGGCGCAACCACGCTGTCCCTCCTCTTCCGCGTGACCTACGTAGCTAAAGGACTTGACGGATCTCATGTAGCCCTATAGCGAATCGAGTTTAGAATCACAATGGGACATCTATATATATTAGGGTGGTCCTTATATTTTTCGACTTTTAAATTTATTCTGCGGCACCCCCCCCCCCCCCGAGAATGTTTCCACGTCGCAAAAAAATAATCCCTGCCAAAGAGCTCAGAGCTGGATCGCGGATAACGGAACGACCGCCGTGCCCCCGGATTTTTAAACATTTGAGTTCTCTTGTATATTAAACTGTTCATTCCATCAACAAATGGTTTTTAAAGCGTATTTTCCACAAAAATCGGCCTAAAGCACTTTTTCTTTTTTTTCACATGTGTGTCTTGCTTTTCCGCATCGTTTGAGACCTTATCAACGTCTCATTTAAACAATTAGGTAAATTGTTAATAACTGCGAAGAATGAGGGTGAATAATTGTTGCATTTATTGCTTAATCAGCTGGAAAAAATTATGTATGGGCTACAAAAGTTATAACAGTATGTTTAGAGCCAAAAGAAGAACAAAAATTAAAAGATTTCATGTCTTTATTAAAAACAATCAATTTTTTGTGGCTAACGTTACCTAATAATATTTATTGCAATAATAAGGTTTCCTTTGTCGGCAATCAGGGAAGCGGCGGCGGCGGCGGTAATCTTTTACAATTCGTAATAAATACTGTTTTTGATCTTCGTTTCTAGTTCATTAATTTACCGTAATCCTCCATTAACTTAACGCCTCTTTCCGCTCTGTATCGTTAACAACTTTTAATTTGGATAATTTGGACAATTTGAAAACCTTTTTTAAAAGTGTCGTTTTCCGACCAGGTTGACGGGGGTCAGTCTGCCGATAAAATCCCGACTAACATTAAATCTGTCGAAAAAATCAGTTGTTTTCGCAGTTACGAAATGTTCAATATCTTTTTCTAGCACTTCAGGAATATCGTGTGCTTTTATAACTACGCGCGCTTAACACTTTCATTCGTCGATATTTTTTCTGGATTCATAGCTTCAATCATCTACTTTTTCGTATCCGCGGATACTTTCTGATCTGAAGAACGCAAGCGCAACAGCTTCAGGACTCGAGTATAAATATTATTAGGTAACGTTAGCCGCAGGGAGTTGATTGTTTTTAATAAAGACATAAAATCTTTTAATTTTTGTTCTTCTTTTGGCTCTATATAAACATACTATTATAACTTTTGTAGCCCATACATAATTTTTTCAGCTAATCAAGCAATAAATGCAACAACTATTCACCCTCATTCTTCGCAGTTATTAACGATTTAGCCAATTGTTTAAATGAGACGTTGATAAGGTCTCAAACGATGCGGAAAAGCAGGACACACATGTGAAAAAAAAGAAAAAGTGCTTTAGGCCGGATTTTTGTGGGAAATACGCTTTGTGGGGAAAAACCAATGTTGATGGAATAAACAGTTTAATATACAAGAGAACTCAAATGTTTAAAAATCCGGGGGGCACGGCGCGGTTTCCGTTATCCGATCAAGCTGAACTTTGGCAGGGATTATTTTTTTGCGACGTGGAAACATTTTGGGGGGTGCCGCAAAAAAATTAAAAAAACAAATTTTTTGTCGAGTAAATAAGGACCACCCTAATATATATATATATATACATATATCTTCGCCCGAGGAGACGTAAGCTTATCGCACGTAATTATATGTATGTAATAATATATATGTATAACAATCTTTTCTCTTCTATTTATACCAATACCAACAGAGTCTTATAGTAATAATAACTAATTTGTAATAGAAGATAAATAATTATGTAATAACAAGAATAATGTGTGTATAAATAATTATAATTATAAATACATGTATAACGAGAAGTACGTATAATTATGATACGACATTTGTGTGAAGGCGACCAGCAATTTTCTAGATATGTTCCAACAAATCGCGAACGGATGCATATTATATATTTTAATTGTCGTTTATATTAATTAATATTATTTATATTATCTCGTTTGACAATTATTTACTGAATTTACCTTGAGCATAGAGATTGACGCTATCGCAGCTTCGGAAACGGTGTCACGTCTTCCGAGCGAGCGAGCCTCCAGAGAACGATGAGAGAACGATGTTTTTAGGGCGTCTAGCAGGTTGATGACTATGCTGATGAACTGCTTAATAACACGGATAAGCAAAGATATAAGCGAACTTATTCATAGAGGCGTGCACATACGTGGAAAAAGAATTTACGTCCGACGGTATAGATACACACGAAATTAATCTGTCACCAGCATATTACACGACTATGGTCGGCTTACGAAAACATTTATCATTAAAGCGCAGAGATAATTCTCGATAGAGAATTAGGACGATTACGACTATGACTTTTTTTCAATTAAATCATAGAGCCGGCCTATATTATTTCTCGTCGCAAAGTCGCTCAGATCTGTGTTCTCGACATTTCTATCGTATGTACCGAGAATAGGTTGTAATACGGATTAATTAATTGACATGGGTTATAAAAGCAATTTAAAGAAAGCGACAGTTGGATTATAAATACAAGTTGATTAGCAAGTAGGTACTACAACAAGACCGTCGACACGGAGACACGGTTAATTAAGTAAAACTGACTCCACTTCTCTCTTAACTTCTAACTTGACGTTCTACTCGATGTTCTACGTGTACGTTCTCGACGTTTTTGACAAAGCAGGCGCACTTTAAAGAAAAGCACATGTATAATAAGCATACACACACACACACACCTATATATATATACATATATATATATATATATATATATATATATATATATATAAAATATATAGAGTAAGTCGGGGAAAGATGCCAATAGGTCAAAGGTGCCATTTTGTTAATATTTATTATTCAATAGATGGGGTAATGTTTCGTAGTCGTTGGCTAGTCATTGAGATTGTTCGTACAACGAGTGACACATGTAATTTTATCGTATTAAATCCGAAGAATCCAGGAAGATCTATTCAAACCAAGCGGTGGATATAGACTTGTTACAATATTGTACTCTTTTTTTTGGTTAAGATCTTTCATAATTTCTTTTCATTGAAATTGGGCTTATTATTTAACATATTTTGAAACCACGTGAAATGGCTGTCTCATGACCTGAATAGCCATTTCTTTTATGACATCAGTGCAGTGTGAAGAGTCAAAGGTGCAGGTATCTTCTCTTCATTATTGGTGTAAGATTCCACTTTAGGAAAAACACCATGCGCGTGACGGACCATTTTATTTACACGACGACTGACGTACAAGTTTTGTATTCTTAATTATATTTATAGATTTTAGTTTTTTAAAATGTCACGAATAATACACAATAATATTCGATAAATGTATATATGTCGTAGGCTTTTAGAAAAATCAGCCCGTTAGCTAAAATCCTAGGAACTTAGCTAAACGCCGGCCAATAGAATAATCAACCGCGTGGATTAGTGTAATAGCCTAGTAAATTCAGCCTCTTAAGCTAAAAACCGGCTGTTAGCCTAACGGCCTGACACGTTTTGGGCAGTTAGAAAAATGATCATTGGATAGCATTGCGAATGTAAACAAAACATTTAAAAAGATTTGGAGAATTCAAATATAATATATGACAAGGTCATAACGGCTATATAATTATACTTTTAATATTTGTTATGACTTACATGTCATTGTTTTTAATATTGACTCTTTAGATCAGTTCAATTTGAATTCAAATGGCAGAAGAAGCGATCGCTTCTCATTCTTAATTATTTATTGAATTTTATCTACTGACTACTCACCTTATAATTTGACGTGCAAAACTTACATTATGGTCTTTTGCGATTTCTGCATGACTACCAATTATTATTTCATTTCACCATTGACGATATACGAATATGTAAGCATACTAAATCAATTTAATTTAATTCACTTATTAATTTATTATTTATCTATTTATTTATTTTTGTTGTTTGCGCATTATCCATATTAACCATTGTCTTCTTCTTTTGTCTATTCTGCCTTTTTATAACAAGTGAACACATGCTTCGTGTGATTAAAATGTTGGAAGAGCTTGAAAATTCCAATTCAAAACAGACTATCTCTCATTATCACTATGGTAAGACGTATGAACTTGCGAAAATTGGGTCTGAAACGCGAGTAATTGTAAAAAGACAAAACGCAAGCAAACCAGTGATTTATATGGAGGCACTTGAGGATTATTATGAGAAACTGATGGAAGTTCACATCCAAACTGGCCACGGAGGTAGAGATAAAATGCTTTATTATATCAAAGAAAAATGGCGAGTTACCAAATCACATGACATATTTCTCACCTTGAGAGAAGCTACTGCAAAGCAGTCAGCAAGTGGTGGTCAGGGGTATAAAAAAATGTAATTGTAAAATAGCCAAGAATCAGTGTCGGACGAACAGGTGTGCTTGCTTTAAAGCAAAGATTTTGTGCAACTCTCGTTACCACATGAGCTCAACTTGCATTAATAAATAATAATGTATATAATAATGTATATGTGTAATTAAATGTTTTGTTTACATTCGCAATGCTATCCAATGATCATTTTTCTAACTGCCCAAAGCGTGTCAGGCCGTTAGGCTAACAGCCGGCTTTTAGCCTAAGAGGCTGAATTTACTAGGATATTACACTAATTCACGGTTGATTATTCTATTGGCCGGCGTTTAGCTAAGTTCCTAGGATTTTAGCTAACGGGCTGATTTTTCTAAAAGCCTACGACATGTATAAAAAAACGAAAATATTACTTTTCCGATACTGTCCTTACTAATTGTTAATAGTTAAACAGTTTGTTGTTAAAAATTATTTATCCATTGAGTCGCATGTTTCTCACAGTACTTGCGCATCTTCCCCCATTACAGCTAGCTGTCAGGCACGAGAACGTTTAGAGTGGCTATTTTCAGCACTGCTATGTGAAAGCTCAAGTATCATCTTGCAATAATTCCAAACTGGTTGTGACTATTTAATTTGTTCATATTTCTATATAATATTTCTCAACTACAATGGCATCTTCCCCCGACTTATCCTATAATAAAGCATGCATTTATATAGTCAATTTGCTTTAAAGCGATCGAGAAGAAAAGTTTCAAGAGTTTCAAAAGTTTGGGTTAGACTTGACGTCCAATCTATTCGTTCGTAGAACGTTTACTCGTACTAACCTCGGAAGCATTTTTCGCCATTACAGCAACTTGTTCGGGATCTCTGCCCTGTCCTAGAAACGCGCCCAGCACCGCAGTCAAAATTTCCTAAACAACCGACACCAGCCATGTGCGCGTAAGTCCAAAGTTCGACAATTATTTACAAGGAATGTGAGAGAATGCAAAGTGATAGGCTATCTACTTTTGTCTGGCACGTTGGTGCAAGTGTCGCGCGCGTTTGGATTCTTTGTATATGATAACGGAAAACGGAGCGAGTTGATGGGACAACTGGAAGAAAGATTAACATAGGTATGAGAACGTTTTGTCTTTGATAGTGACAATGAAAAATGCGAGATTACAATCTTTACTCTCGCATAGAATATAATATCGAAGGTAGTTTTGCAATTAATGCTAATTGCCAATAGTTACGACGTCACTTTCATCATCGATACCTAATTTACAATTAATCAGCAAAAAGATCATTACAAAAGTCCATTAACCCTCCGTCATCCATATATGGGGCTTTTAAGCAAAAAAGTTGTAGTTACCATGTTTAAATACAAATTTTCGTAAATATTTCATAAACTTTGCTTTATACGTGGGGCAAAGTTTTCGCTCACTCTTTCAACCACCTGATGATGTTTATACCTATGTCTGGATTATTTTTTCACGCAAATGTGATGGTCGAACACAAAGATCGAAGCGAAGTGAAACGCCGTTGAATTTCCGGCCGTGAGACAAATTAAATTGTGTAGAAAACGTGAAGATAGACGCAAGTACGTGAAAATAATGGTTCGCCGTAATTAGAACAATTATTCGACGCAGTCTTTCCTATAGTTGTCCGATGGTAGTCGTATGTCGTACATGGGTGGTTCGCGTAACAATAAGCAGCCGTGAGCATTTTACGAATTTCTACCGAGCGTTGGATTTAAACTTGCCGTGACTTGAAACTGTAACGCGAACGGAACTGCCCCCTTCCTCCAACGTAAAAATTTCATTATTAAGAGGCAGAATACTGTACATGAGTAAATAAAAAATAAAGGTGCGATCACACAAATATTCTAGATATTTTAATTTTGGGGAAAATATAATAAATAATTCATATCACGTACATTAAACGTCTTTTTATAAAGAAAAAAACTAGTTTGGCATTTGCAACACAATCTATAAGTATTAGTTGTTACACATATTTACAAGATAGTTTACATATGTGAATCTAGCTTTGGCTGGCTCTTTCTCGCATCACGCGCGCGCGCGCGCGCGCGCGAGAGAGAGAAGAGAGAGAGAAGTCCTTCGCGACAGAGGCAGTCAACGTTTCAGACAATTAACACGCTTAGTAACGTAAATCTCATAGATTACAAGATCCTATTTCGTGTCTATGTGCTACGTGCTAACAACAGATTACAATCTACCCAGATTACAATCTAGCGTGGATGCGACTAAAGGGAGCGCAGTTGATCCAATGTACAAATTTTCGTCTCGAACGGGGTGTGAGAACGACATTTTCATTTCCAGTTGGATTAATTATTGACATCAGCTTCGCGAAAATTATGTCCGAAGTGGAACCGAGGTTTACGTTAATGCTGGAGCGCCACGATTATTCTCACTTACCTGCATGGGGCTACTTTGATTGTCCACCTTGTCGATACCATCCACTGGTTGCTGGGGCCCACCCAGCAGCGCCGTGAGGACCCTCAGACCCACGGAAAGCAGATTGGTCCATGGACTCACAGTCGCGCCATCGTCTATCTCGTTTTTGCTAGGTCCGGTCGCACCTCCAGTTTGACCTAGCAGCATCTGCATCAGCATTCCTAGCATATTGGACCACGAGAACCCGCTGCTGCCACCCTCCTGCGCACAGAAAAATTAAAGAAAATCAGTGCGATATTAGTGAGTGAAAAAGATGAGCCGCTATAGTTTGAGATATATTACAAGTGTAATTGAAGGATCGGAAATCGGATGATACTTGTTCCTTCAGTCCCTGATGGGTGTAACATTGCGATTGTATGTATAATGTAGTAATATAATAATCAAATTAAATTTTGTGTGTGTGTGTGTGTGTGTGTGTGTGTGTGTCTGTGTTTTACCTGAATCTGATTAGTGCTAATATCTTCGAGATCGTCGATCGCCACCTTCTTCATCGCGTTTGGTTTCTCGGCAAATTTTCTCTCTTCTCTGACCTGTTGTTGTTGGTACTGTTGCGGGTATTGCTGCGTATATTGAGGATGCTGCGGTAATGCCGCAACTTGTCCCAAGACAAGTGCGATCAAGCACACCGACACGTATTGATTGTATTGCATTCTATAAAGAAAGACACGTTTCTCCTACATTTTCAACGTAAATAATAATTTGTAAAAATATCTGTGTAAATTAGAATGAACTTGTTGCAGAAAGCATGAGCTTTCATAATCATTTTTAGCGTACGTAATCTGTAAATATTTACATAGAGTTAAAACTATTAAGGCAAATAATTCTCTTTTATGGCCGGTTGTTCATCGATATATTTACCACGTGTGCGTACCGCAAAAGTCACACGCACGTGGATTATACTGTACTATTATATATCTATTATTAGCATAATTTAATGTATATTTATATAATATGTATATGTATATAAATCCTGATTGGAAATGTGAATGTCAAAACGATGGCTTGACTTTGGAAACACGGGAGTGAAGATATAGGTACACAATATGGGGTCACGATGAGATTCAGAAACAAAAGTACGCCGCGGTGGCTGAAACGCGGAACGATGATTCTATAATAAAGTTGGATTAACGATGAGTAATTCGATCGATATATTCAAATTTATTTCTTTATGTTACGTTTCGTATTGCGAGAATGAACTTTACGCAAGTAATATCAAAGAATATTATCAAAAATTTTGATAATAAAATTCTCATTATTTATGCAAAATTACTTTATTGCGTACCGTAATCTCTTTCTCAGAAGAGTATAAGTAATACAGATGATACAGATTATTACCTGGTTCTTATAAAGATAAGGTTTAACAAAAATGTTTATGGATATTGAAACGTGAAAAAAAAGGAAATTGTCTGTTTTCCTTCGAAGACAAAAGAATGCGAGAATTTTTGGGAAATAATTGTACTTTTCATATATTATATAATTGAAAAAATAGATGTATGTACAAGTTTCGTGTTGGAACGATTACTGACCATTATCGCTAATGAAGTTATTACTTTAATTAACACTCTTGCTATTGTTATCTTGTTTTTTATGTTTGTTTCGCGTTATCCATATAGTAAGTAATATTTATAGTTTGATACGTAAGATACGAAGAATTGAATTGCTCTTTCCCCCCTCTCTCTCCCCCTTCCTCCCTCTCTCTTTCTCTCTCATTAAATTTCAGATTTAATCCGATTTAAATAGGATATATATTGTTAAAAATGGGATTTATAGGATAAACGACCGTGATCTTCATGTTGATCGCGTAGAACGAGAAACGGAAGCAATTGAATACATATTGCGGATGTAGTAGCAGAGTGCAAGCCGAGAATGCTTGCACGATGTTACTGAAAGTGTGCCACGGTGGTTAAGGTCGCCTCGACGGCAAGCATGCCGATCGCTCGTTAGCCCACTTCCCGATGGCACGCCGGTACTGGTTTGTTGAACCCGACAGGTACCGTTACCGCAAAAGGCGGTCACGACCTACTGCCGCGATCGCAGCGATGTGACCGGTTCTTATATCCGCAAAAGAACAAAAAATGAAAAGAAAAATAAAGAAGTGAGAAATGAAAAGAGGATACAAGAAGAGAGAAGCAATCGGCGAGGAGATTGAGGAGATAAAAGTCCATAAAGTCGAGAGCGTCTCCACTTTACGAATGTCTTGGAAAACTTGTCGCACGATTTTCACTTTATACAAGTCACAACACTACTGAAAAATTCCTCCTCAGTCCTCGTACTCGTGTCCGAGCGTGATGGTGACTTTTCTTCATATACATGTGTTGCGCACGTAGATTATACACATTGTATGTGGGACCTACAGTTTAACGCCGATTCCGAACGGCTATATTCTTTTTAGAGAAGCGTTCATGGCAAGAATACTCTCGGTGGTTTGCCATTGCCTTCCGAGAGAAGAAGGAGCGAATATAATTTTTTTAGCTCTATCGGGGACTTGGGCTCAATAGACCAGTGCGCTGTCTATACTAGACCACGCTCGTCCCATTATTCCATGAATCTAAAAAATTCTATCGTGTTACGTGTCAAAAATTTGTCCTGTATCAAAAATTTTTTTATATCGTATTATTATTATTATTATTATTATTATTATTGCGCTGATTACTTTTCCCGAAAGAGCTTCGGCTCTCATATTATCAACTTGTAAAACTGTAAGTAATAAAGGGCACTCGAGAAAAAAACGACGTAATGTCTATCGATCTCGAATGCGCTGCCCGCATTTTATCTAGACATTTTATCTAAAATATGAAGAAAATTTTTAGTTTGCCCGGGACATTTTGTGTGCCCGTCTCTTTTTATCAAAAAAGATATCGCAGGTATTTATCATCGATATTTAAAACTGATGCTTAAAACTGACGCTTTTAATATTTCTCGTAAGCGACAACTTTGTTGTAAATTTCTAGGTAATCTGCAAATTCGATTCGTGAACAGAATGATGTAATCATGAATTAAATAACGTTAATATCGGTTAATGTCGGTGATGACGATTGGTAATGAAGTGATCCTTTGTGAAAGCAACGCGAGAGATTGCTCTTACTGACGACGAGAAACGATGCGTGGCACGCCTTTGGAAAACGGTACACGTCACGGCGAAAAAATTACAAAACGAGTTTCTAACTGTACCCTTGCACCCGACGACAAACATTTTTTACTTGATTGCGCGCGATAGACCCGGCGTATAAAAGAATTTTGTCACGAGGTGCGAGCGATTCTGCAATGACAATTTCGAACGATGGAAATTAAGTCGGAAAAATCGATTAACGCGTGATGAAAACATTTACGTGTTATTTAAATATTCTATGTAAGAAACGTTTGAGGCGATTATCTCGATGTTAATCATCAGTATTTGCGAAAGTGAGGGTTAATTTTTGATAGGAAAGTTTCTACCTCTCGCGAAAGCGCGAAGCTTGATAAATATACTTATATAATGAGTAAAAGTAAACAAGTAAAGACAATTAAGTAGATAATAAATAAAACAACAATCAGATTATGCTAAATAATAATAATAATAATAATAATTATTATTATTATAATCATAATCATAAATAAAGTATTGATTGAATAGACTGACGAAACGTTGCAAATTAGCATTTGATTCAAATACCTTTTTACCTTTTTTTGTAAAAATAATTAGATTATAATAAGTAAAATACAATGTAATAAATTCGTTCGTAAGGAAACATTTCGAGTAATAGATATGTCGTAGAGTGTAGTAAGAAGAATATATGTGACACGAATAACAAGGATAATTAATTGATCTTTAGATCTTAAAGTCGCATTTTTTTCGAGTTTGACGGAGCATTTGCTACAGTTTTTGATCGAGAGTAAATAGATAAATAAAAAATAAAATAACAATTTTTACTATCTCTAGGAATTTAAAAAAGAATCATACAGTCGTACAATTGAAGATATTTTTAACGTAATCTCTCATTCGAGCGAAAACGCAACGAAAGCAAACTCGAATATACGAGCGATCCGGTGAATCCGCGAGTCCGAGAGTAATGAAAAACCTATATGTTACTCACTTATCGTTAGTTACTCTTCCCGGTGGATTTCCGTGACACTGACTCTCAGTTCTGAAGATGAAATTCCTCGCGGGGTCTTCTATATAGCTTGCGAGCACACACGTGGGGGTAAACCGTTCGGCCAATGACCACTCATCTTTGCTACCATTTTCAATGGAACTATCCAATCGCGCACCGGACTGATTGGTGAGAATTCCGAAAGGTCGTCTACTTGGACGAAGAGTATTTTTCTCTAGTCTTTTTACACTTTACAGCAGAGAAGAAACATTTCGAGTCGACGACTTTGCGAGACTCGTGAGATGTACGGTACGACTCTGAAATCGCTTTATCTTGCGCCCCAGCAGCTTCCGATACCCCGATACCGAATTTTCATATCTAGTTAGAATTCCTTCTTCACAACGGTATATCGCTACACGACCATATATGGTTGCGGCGCGTTTGTAGCGATATTCGTGTCACGTCGCATATGCTCCTAAAAATTTAGGTCCTAATTATTGTATTATATTAATTATCGGCATTGTTACACGCATATTTAATTTATTCTCGATTCGCTCGGAGTGTATAATAGTCGTACACGTTCAAATGTACAAAAGACTCGCGAACGATATTTAAAGAAAATTGACAAATCGGCATTGAATATATATCTTGATTGAGAGAAATTTTAATTAATCAAGTCTCTTTGTCTGACTTTCAATATTATTAGGTATAAGCGTGCGCGCGTATCCTCAGAGAGAATCACCGCGGATCGCGGATGTTCCTTCGAGAGTAACCCATTGATGGCGAATGGCGATAAAGGTGTCGCGAGTGGTTATCACATTTCGTTGCCTCTTTTCAATCCGCGTACAAATCTAGAAAGGAATAGCAAAATTCTTCAAGTTAAGATCGGTAGACTCGGCGCGTGCAACAAACGCACGCACACACATACAATTGGTTATATAATCAAATTAATCAAAGATTCATTCTCTCGCTATATTGATCGTTAGTAGGGTACATAATATAAACTCTCCAATGTTTGTCGCGCTCGCGTCTCTTATTAAACGCGGTCGCGGGCGTCGCGGAAGCGAACAGCGAACGTGAAACGCGCCGCGAAGCATCCCGCCAATTTTTCGATCGCGTTATCAAGCATAATCTCGCTTTATTCTTTCGTTTCAGCTCCATTGGTTTTCGCGCATTCATCGTATGCGCGGCGTAAACGTGCGTCTTCTTCTCGCGTTCGTATCGATCTTCACGATCGTATCGAGAACATTGACGAGCGTAATGGACGCGCGTGAACGTGCGCGTGTTGACGGCTAATGGAAAAAGCGCTGGCGTTCCATCATAACTGTTTCGGTAGCGGGATGCTGCGTCGGTTCTTTTTATTAGGAGGATCTCGCTAATCGCGTACCGCAGATCGGTCCGGTCCGGTGCGGTGCGGCGCGGCGCGGCGCGCCACCGCGCGCCGCCGCGCCGCCCGGATCGCGGCGGAATGGCGGAATAGGTATATATCTCCCTCATCTGCTCTGCAATCGTTGGCATGGTTCATCACGGTAAGTTCAGTGAACGTATTACGAGTCGCGAATGGATCCGAATGAAGCGTAACGGAACGGTGTGCGGCGTGCGGCGGCGCAGCGGCGGACGACCTTCGCGGATGCGCGGCAAGTTTCGCAAGTCGTCGAGTTCGACCGCTGCGAGATTAAGAGACTTGGGCCGGTATTCATAGTCGGATCTTATTTCAAGACCGTCTTAAGTAATGTCTTAAGATGCTAATACGGCTCTGTGATTGGTTTATAACATCTTAAGATTGTACTTGAGACGGTCTTAAATATAAAGTCTGATTATGAATACCGCGGCCTTGGACGCGACCATTGCGAGTATATCCGGAGTATAAGGGATATATTCATCTTCGATGTCCCCAAGTATTATAATTATAGTATTTATTCATTTGTCCGTTTATTTCGCCTCGCCATTCATTATCTCTCATAAACGTACGTGTATTATTTGTATTATGTATAATATATTTGACTCGTAGAATATATTCCGTCTCCGTTAAATTTAATCGCGCATCGCGCCAAAATCGCCATTGAAATCCAATTAAGGCTGCGTTCGAAAACGTCACCCGAGTGCACACGAGTATACTCCCTTCTCTTTCTATCTCAGCTAGTTAGAAGGAGAAGGGAGTATACCCGTGTGTACCCGGGTGACGTTTCCGAATGCAGCCTAAGTCTGACACTCGATCTGCACTTGATCGTTCGACTGTTGGAAATAAATTGCGCGTGCATCATTGACGGCGCCTGAGATTGATGCGATCGAAAGTATAACGGACGGACTGGTCGACTGATTAACGAACATTTCGGATTAACGCGTAACGAGTTTGCATTCGCGAGCACAATATTATATCATTATCATGTCATCGCGCACGACGCGAGAGGATATTGTGGACGGAAACGAATCGTAAAGGAACATGCGTCTTTACACTACGTGTCTTTATCGTACGTAAGTCGTGGTCGTAAGTATAATCGCTCGCGTAACACGCTCTGTTTCCGCGCGATGGGCTATCCTCGTTTTGGCGAGTTTCCAGGCTAAGCGTTACTTTCCAAAAATGTGTCCATTTCCGTGGTTGAATGCGCCACGCGATGTGTCACGCGCGCAATCATTCGTGACATATATATCCGGAAAATTGTGACCGACGTGCGGTGCAATGTGCCGCGATTCTCCAATATATTTCACGTTCTTGTATTGTAGTATATATGTACGCGCGCGCGTACGTACACACCCTAGCAATTATAAACCCTTCTCATTTAAGATTCCGATAAGGCGATCCGAGATTAACATGTATATTGAGAGAGAGAGAGAGAGAGAGAGAGAGAGAGAGAGAGAGAGAGAGAGAGAGAGAGAGAGAGAGAGAGAGAGAGAGAGAGAGAGAGAGAGAGAGAGAGAGAGAGAGAGAGAGAGAGAGAGAGAGAGAGAGAGAGAGAGAGAGAGAGAGAGAGAGAGAGAGAGAGAGAGAGAGAGAGAGAGAGAGAGAGAGAGAGAGAGAGAGAGAGAGAGAGAGAGAGAGAGAGAGAGAGAGAGATGACTCGATTCGTTACTTGACGCGCACGCGGTGTATTTACGTTATCTCTCCCTCTTCCTTGAAGCTTTATAAAAAGGATATGACTCTCTTTTGCAAAAAACTTTTCAAAACGTTCTTCCATGTCTCTTAAATTAGTTATTCGCAAAGACATTGGTGTCTTTTATGACGAAATTCTCGTCGAGAGAAAATTTTGATATGCCATTTGATTTAATTTTCGTTAAGCATCCGCGAATAAAATAGACGGACATTGATCGATTTTTCAAGGAACTTAATTGTGTTTATGTTGCAGGCATAATACAAAATCAGGCATTTTATAAAATGCCTAGACCTAAATCAGGCATAACGTCATGCGTGTACCTACTTTTATAAAGCATCATTTAGATTTCGCTTAAATATTTGAGAAATATAACAGTTTGTGTCAGTGCTAAAAGTGCCAAGGGTAATTTGCTGATATGTGTGTAGACAGTAGTACACATGCATGTAGGCTGCGCTCCTCTCCCGCATAAAAAAAAACTAATCTTATATATAACGCCAAGCCTATTTCAATCTTTCAGTTTCAAGTTTTTAGAAATATATGCTCCCACGCATATATTTACAAATTTTTTTATTACATATATATGTACAAGAATTATTTCATAAACTCTTATTTCTTATCTAAAACTCTCGTTATGTCGGCTTTTTGTAAAATGTCTATAGGCATTTTGTAAAATGCCTGATTTTGTATTATGCCTGCAACATATATATATAATATAATCTCTTACTATTTTAATCATTATAATTAATGTATCGAACGCTTGAACGCGTTCGTTATTTCGATAATCGATTATAATAGCTTTACTCTGTTTTATTCTCCAACTTGGCGAGCAATTAAAATTCGTTGGCGAATAATGATTGGAAGTTGCAAGAGCCGGTGTAGCTACAGGATGTGTATCATGGACTTTACTCGACAAACTGCGGGAGCATGTTTTACAAGTAAAAATAAGAAAAAAATGTTATATGAAGTTTGTCTAGAAATGCTTTGTTACAAAGTTGTAAATAAATATTGAAGCGAAACATGATCTATATATACCTATATAGTTTTTTGACTTGCGAGATTGCCAAATTTAACGCCTCTTGATTTTCACTTATAAGGAATTTTAAAAAATAAAAATATTGAAATAGCTATTTCACGTTCCGTTTCAATATTTGTGTATAACTATATATAATAAAGCATTTCTAGCCAAACTTTATATATTTTTTTCTTATTTTTATTTGTAGAATCCCTTGCCGGCCGGGAAGATGACGTCGATTTTACACATTAATTTGATGCTGAAAAGGTTGATAGCTGGGTTAAATCGAATTGATCGACGTCTTTTTGACGTCGAATCATTGTTGATCGATTTCATCTTTTTGACTAAATGACGCGGTAAGGTATATATGCTCCCGCAGTTTGTCGGGTACCTAAAATCCGGGACATGGCCTGTAATAAGGGCCGGTTTCACCATCTCCGATTAACTGTAACCTTCGATTAAACTCACTCTTCGTCTCTTTCTAAGGGGGACAGTTAGAAAGAGTGGAAGAGTGAGTTTAATCGAAGGTTATAAAATATACACGTTCTACGATTTTCCACAGGCGTTCCCATGTCTCGGCAAGGAGTAGCAGACAAGAGCGGCCACTACAGCTATTCGACACAGAAAACCTCAGCTATGTAGCGGGATCGGCACGTGGCGGGCGGATTCACGCTCACGTAAATGTATGCATACATATGCACGCGAGTATCACCTATATCTGCCTATCTCCGAACAATGGTTTTTTGGTTTGCGATAATATTCCATGCGTGAAAGAAAGAATCGTTCTCATCAGCTTCGAGGGATATCGATCAAAAAATGACCAAATTTACGTCATTTTTTGGTCAATATAATGTCTAATTGACATCATTTTGACTTTTCTGTTCTCCTTGGCTAAGCTATAATTTAGAATTTATCTTTTTTACTCCATTTTGAAAGGAAAAAGATAAGCTCTGAACTATAGCGCGCATAGCCAGTCGAATTGAAAACAGACCCAAAATATATATCTCTTTTATGACATATTAGGTATTTTTCCCAAAGTTTTATTTAAATCAAACAAGTATTAATAATAAAAGAGAAGGTCTCTGATTCAAGAGATGGCAAGTAAATTTTCGAGCGTTTTATAAAATATCGTATTAATGCGTTCTTCAGCTTGAGAAGAAAGAAATCAAAGTGACGTATTATTATAATAGTTGAAAGAAAAGTTTCCGTTACTATATACAACATATTATTTTGAGTAACAAAAGTAATTTATCGTAATAAAATGACCGAAATCAAACGTACGTAGGGATGGGATATGTTGACTCATATTAATAAGGCACCACTTTTAGCTTGACCCGCTGTTGCTGCGAGCGTGAGACGTGTGCGAATATGTGATTTGCTACCGATGCTGATAGACCGCTAGGTATATATTTAATATTTTTATATCGAAGAAAGCTACATCTAAAATAGTTTACAATTGTTTTTCCGCAACAGCATTTTGCTATTCGATTATTATAAAATAATTTTAAAAGATGCAATATATATCTTTAAGAAGCACATATATCTGCTACCCGTTTTGTATTTCTATTACGTTTTCATTAACGGATCATCTCAAATACTTATTAGTCTGTAAAATGATTTGTACAGCATCCATATATAGATATTACAGATTGTTTTATTGGCTAAAAAGTTTTTAAATGTGTATTTAAATGACTTTAAATATAAGAATAGATTATAAACAAGCCTTAGTGCGCATACTCAGTGCGCACTAGTGCAAGCGCCCGAATTCGCCATAAGTTAAAGTGAAACAAAATATACTTATTCCACTAAATCCCACTCTAAAGCCGGTTCTACGATACGTTGCGAGCGATGGCAACTGCTAGTTGAAAAGTGTTATTTCCACGTTGCGCTTGTCAATTGCGGTTGTCAAAAGAGAGTTGGCGAACTTTTAACTTTTTTGGCGACGATAACTGGCAATCGGCAAACAGAAATTAACACTTTTCAACTAGCAGTTGCCATCGTTCGCGACATATTGTGGAACCGGCTTAAGGGTACGGCTGTACGTTCCCGAATCGAGCAACGCGATTGGTCGAAATCCTACTGTTACTGTTACGAAAAAGTGTGTGTGGCCAGCTTAATGGCTCTGGCCCACAGGACGCGGCGACGTGACGCGGTACCGCGGTAACCAATCACTGTCTTGCCTTTCCGTTCGGGCCTGAGCAGAATAGCTGACTTATAATTTTAAGACAGTGTTTTATGCTTTAAATCTTTGTTTTTAGCAACGCACAATACTGTCTTGTGTCTCAAGTCTTACAATGTTGACACTTTGTACACTCGTTTAAGACTTGAGACACAAGACAGTATTGTGCGTTGCTAAAAACAAAGATTTAAAGCATAAAACACTGTCTTAAAATTATAAGTCAGCTATTCTGCTCAGACACTTCTACTTCCGCAAGTAGTACGGAAAGGCAGATGGTAATTGGTTAGGCCCGGTCTACAATGGATGTTGTAAGTCGTGAGTCGTAAGAATTGACCAATCACAGTCTATTATTCTTCTTGTGGTCGAAGAATAATTAACTGTGATTGGCCAATTCTTACGACTTACGACCTACAACATCCATTGTAGACCGGGCCTTAGGCTGCGTTCCCACTATACGCGTCGCGCGTCGCGTCGTCTGTCGTTAACCAATCTAAACATTCCGTCACAAATAATGTAATAAAATAAGATGTTTTGATTGGTTAACGACAGACGACGCGACGCGCGACGCGTCGTATGGGCCAGAGTCATAACTTATTGACCGCGTTCAGCAGACACAACTGTTTTGTACAATAAAACATATTCCCAAAACGAAATATCTTTTAACGTTATATTGCTCACTACTATTAGTTAAGCTGTTCCTTTGAAAGTTTGGTTTGTACCATCCTTATTGACAACTTTTCATTATAACTCTCTTTACTAAAGAAACTATTCTTAATTTCTCTTTTCATACCTTAAAATAACATGATGTGGGAAAAATAAGATTTTGCTCCAAAAAGCTAGTATTCATCGTTTACGAATTTTGGCTTTCACATGACAATTTAAAGCGGGGAGCACACACTTCTGCACAACGCATAATGCGTTATGCAGAAGTGTGTGCTCCCCGCTTAAAGGCCATCGCACACAAAATGCATAGCTTAGCATAAGCGTAGCATAAGATCGCTAAACCAATGAGCATCCAGCATAAAGTCGCCATATTGATTTACATAAGATGCTCATTGGTCCAGCGGTCTTATGCTATGCTTATGCAGCCTATGCAATTTTGTGTGCGATGGCCTTAAAGGTCTATCCAGACAAACTTGCATAGGTGCATAACCATATGCATAAAGAAACGGATTGGTCTATGTCCTAGTTTACACCGATCACTTGATACGCGTATTAAATAGTAAATAACTAGTAAATTAGTTTGATTATTGGCTGATCAGCTCGAATATACTATTTGATACGCGTATCAAGAGATCGGTGTAAACTAGGCCTATTTCCTTATGCACATGCATATAGACCAATCAATTCTCTTATGCTTATGTTTATGGGCTTATGCAAGTTTGTGTCGATATAGGCTTTAAGGTGGAAGCACATAAAATTGCAGGAGCCATGAGCAGAATGCAGAAGCCATATGCGCATGCGCTATGGTATCTGCATTCTGCCCATGGCTTCTGAATTTTCAATCTACATAAAAATACATAAGCAGTTTATGTAGATTGAAAATTCAGAAGCCATGGGCAGAATGCAGATACCATAGCGCATGCGCATATGGCTTCTGCAGTGACTTCTGCATTCTGCTCATGGCTTCTGCAATTTTATGTGCTTCCACCTTAAGGGCCGGTTTCACCATCTCCGATTAACTGTAACCTTCGATTAAACTCACTCTTCGTCTCTTTCTAAAGCCTTGTGTACACGATACTAGAAATTGGTCCGAGTTTCGGTTTAAGCCAATAAAACTGCTGCTTTTCTGTAAGAGCTGCAAGTTGATTGGCTTAAACCGAAACTCGGACCGATTTCTAGTATCGTGTACACAAGGCTTAAGCCCGGTGTCCACGATGCAAGAACTGTGTCCAAGTTTCGATTTAAGCCAATCAACTTGCAGCTCTTACAGAAAAGTAGCAGTTTCATTGGCTTAAACCGAAACTTGGACACAGTTCTTGCATCGTGGACACCGGGCTTTAATAAGGGGGACAGTTAGAAAGAGATGAAGAGTGAGTTTAATCGAAGGTTACAGTTATGCTGGGTCTACAATGCGAGTCGCAAAGTCGTGAGTCGCAAGAATTGACCAATCACAGTCGATTATTCTCCTCAAATACGACTGTGATTGGTCAATTCTTGCGACTCACGACTTTGCGACTCGCATTGTAGACCCAGCATTAATCGGAGATGGTGAAACCGGCCCTTAGGGCCGATATCACAGTCTCCGATTAACGTGATCCTCCGATTAAACTCACTCTGCATCTCTTTCTAACTATCCCTCTAGAAAGAGATGCAGAGTGAGTTTAATCGGAGGATCACGTTAATGGCCTAGTTTACACCGATCTCTTGATACGCGTATCAAATAGTATATTTGAACTGATCAGCCAATAATCAGACTTATTTACTAGTTATTTACTATTTAATACGCGTATCAAGTGATCGGTGTAAACTAGGCCATTCGGAGACTGTGATATCGGCCCTAAATCTGTCTGATTTACGTTAGTTTAACTTGCGGCCACCGGGCGCGCTGGGGAGAATCTTTGCGTCGCCAATAGAAAACAGACTTTATGTACACATGAGGTTAACTCGTTAACTTGCCGTCACTACTCACTTGCCGTTTTCGTGACAGGCATTTTCGCTGCGTTTGTCGATTACATACGTTTCTCCGGGCGGATACAGAAGCATATCACGGAATGGAGTGCTTAATCGGTATTCAGTGTAAAGATTTCGTGCTAGTTGCGGCGGATATGACAACTACACAATCTATTATAGTTATGAAAAGCGGTAAGGTGTTTATCACGTTTTATATTATCACGAAACCCTTGTCATTGGTGACGCACATATATATATATATATATATATCATTGTAAAAATCATAATCATTGTCTCATTATTATATCACGTTGTTATATACAGCGATATATAACAATATGCCATTTATAATGTTTTCCACATTAAACTATACATATATCGCATTGTTACGTTATCAGCAATTACCGTCGTAACGATTTAATAATAATCATAACAATTTCGACAAATTATACAGATTTAAAATTACTTGATATAAAATTATAAAAATCATTACAAATTATATTATTTATTAACAAACGTCTTTTATAGATGAACACAAAATCCACAAGATCTCTGACAAGCTTGTCATGGCAATATCTGGAGAATCGGGCGACACAACACAGTTTTCAGAATACATTGGGAAGAATATTCAGCTGTACAAGATGCGAAACGGCTATGAATTGTCCCCCAAAGCTGCGGCTTGTTTCACAAGGAGAAATCTAGCCGATTATCTTAGAAGCAGGACTCCATACTTTGTCAATATGCTACTGGCTGGATATGACAACGATTCAGGACCAGAATTATACCTTATCGATTACTTAGCGTCCTGTGTAAAAGTTCCTTATGCGACTCACGGATATGGTGGGATGTTCTCCATGTCTGTTTTAGACAGATACCACAAATATGGTAAGACCAAGGCATTAATAACTAAGACAGCAAACAAATTAATATCAGCTGAAAGATATCAAATAGAAACGTTTCTTGCAGATTGTACCGAAGAAGAGGCATATGCATTATTGAAGAAATGCGTTCGAGAAATTCAGAAGCGATTAATCGTTAATTTGCCAAATTTTAAAGTTCAAAAGATATCCAAGGATGGGATCAAAGATATGCAGCCAATCACAGCTGAGAACTTGGCTGTGGAAAGTGTTGCTAAAGAATGAAAGAAACGTTTACTTAATCTTTTTGTAGGAAAAATATTTCCATCATAGAAATAAAAGATCTATTTGTAATTTGACGATAAAATTATCAACGATTATACAACTGCTTACTTTTTCTTATCGAGAAATATGAAAAATAGCGTTCTATTTCTTTATCACACACCACATATGTGCGTATATCTATATATATATATATATAGACGCTTAAAAGGGTACGAGTAAGGGTGGATAGTCCATGTTTTTTTGTCCAAGATTTTAATAGCACAACATTTATGTTTACCAAAAAATTTCGTTAAACAAGAAACTGTCAAAATACAAAAATTTCGCACATTGTGACAATATTATTTGTAAGTAATTTTTAATAGTGGATAAAAATAGTGACAAATATTGTACCTTTATATTCATTAGAATTACAAATTTCTTTTTTTCTAAAGGTTTTTCGCGAATTGAAAAGATTGTGCGGTTCCAACAGATTTTTAAAATTTGTATATACATATTTTCGGATATATGTTTTATTCATTTTAATCGTAAGTATCCATTTCTCACAAATAAATATATATTAGCATTGTATACTACAATATTTTATTCCGTAATAATTTTAGATAGGAAATAACCTCTTATACTCGATATTAATTCGTTTAACGCGTTGCACGGAAACAAAATTATTTCTACATTCATTATTCACGATTATCACTCACACATGGTAAAAAAGTCGTTAGAAATTGCGGAATGTTAGTAAAAACTTGTGTGCAACTGGAATTGGAATTGAAACTTATACCGAATCAATTTTTAGAATGATATAACGCACCGTAACGTATTGCAAAACTCAGGGAGACTTAATAGCAGTCTATCGTACACATTGCGTACGAAATATAAATCAACAATTGGAAGTATTTTTATTCTATTTTCTCTCTCTCTCTCTCTCTCTCGCTTTAACGAACAGCAGCGTGTCTTCCTCTCATCCATCTCGAAATGTCGGTCATTGATACCATACTGAGTGATAAAGATCTCTTTTGCATGCAAATAAAACTGCGTTCTTGGTTATCACAGTCCTAAATTCTGGATTCTTCATCTTCAGATCGAAACGATAGCCATGAACGCAAATTGTGAATCATATCATATGAATATATCTTGCAATTCATATGCAAGATATAGTTAAGCTATTGTATTTTACAATGCGTGATTGTACGTCTTGAGCTTGAACCGTGAACTATTACTCATTTCCTTCTCCTTTTTCCATACGCATGATGAATTCGAAAGATAAATTACAGGATAATGTCACAAATCACACAGCGCATCTTATGCATCAGGATATTATTTATCCTTTTTCGCTTCTACTTGGGTTTGCTCCGATTGTTGCGCCGTGTTCATAGGTGGCGACGGATGATCTTCATACCTAAAGGATAATTAAAAAAAGAACCTTTCATGCACGTTGCAGACATAAAGAAATGAATGAATGTGACGTACAATGATCACAATTGGAAAATACTTACGAAAACAACGCCTTCAGGTCTCCCTTGACTAACGCTAAGAGCAATGGCGTGCCTATGCACGCAGGTACTAAATATAGCAAAGCAGGTTGTGCGTGATTAAATAAGTGCATAATCATCATGGTGGCGAGTAATCCCATGAAATACGCAAAAAATGTCGAATAAAAGTAGACGTTGGTCTTCCTGCTCAAACTGTTGTCGAATCGCAAAAGCAACGCGATAAAGATACCAGGCAATACAATGTCACCTAATCCCAACATGGCAAAATTATCAGCGTTCAAGCCCTTTTCTAAAAGATCTTGTGGAAACACAAGTTTAATGGGCACTTCAAAGGACTTTGCGACTGTCACCATTACATCTGTACCAAACACCCAAAAAGCATCATAAAACAAAAGACCACACAGTAAAATGCATCCAGTCACGACATTGTTAAGATGTAATAATTCGACTCCATTAATGGCAAAGGCTATGCCAAAGAGATTGTTAGCTATCCAGTGCTGGAAAAAAAAACGAAATGTAAGAAAGATGTCAAAGTATCGATCTACAGTCCAAGTCTATATTGAATTTTTCATCGTTTACTTTTTTCAGAAGGTACCAGGCACCCACAAACGAGCAACAGATGAGGCACACAATGTCGTGAAGATTAAACTTGTAATTAATTATATGCTCCTCTTTATCATCCTTTCCTTTTGTAAATAAAATGTGATACTGCGTCTTTGGGATCGCAGCAGGCACCAACGATGAAATCACTGGGCTAAAATTTTATAACTTGAGAATTTCTTTGTATTTAAATACAACAAAATGCGTCAGTAATCAAAATATTTCATTAAAATTACTAAAGAGTTTCAAAGACATATTCATAATTGTACAAAAGTCAAAATTACCTCGTAAGATGACACAAGGCTAGAATACCGAGAAAGAAGAAATATCCGGCTAATATCAGATTAACGTACTCTTTTGCAAATACCTGTTAAAAATCATCTCGAGTAATATTTTGCAAAAAAGTAACATTTATATACGGATATCCAATTACCTTATATAATATATACAAGCCAACTAATGTAACACTGGAGATGAGAGGAAACATGGCAGCTTCTCTGCGAGACATGGTGTCGGGCTGTTCACCACTCGTTTTATACAATTGCTACAAAATAAGGAGTGACGTAAGACGTACGAAAAAGAGAAAAATTCGACGATATATACCTATATAAATAATACATATATAAATGATAATTTTGCAATCGTCGTAACTCTATTTCAATAGCTCTGTCTCGTTGCGCTTTATCGTGAGATCTTGATGGATATTTCACCTTAACGGGTCTTGTATTTCATGAAGAATTAATTTACGTTAATAAAAGAGACAAACATCGAAAACTACGACAGAAAATTCTTTCGTAAATGATTGCGATACCGTCGCCCAAAGCGAAATAAGGGAAACAAAGAGACGTTCGGAAGGACGTCTGTCAGTCAAACATATGTCAAAACGCGTGGCTAACCTGCTGTTCCTTATGGTGCTTGACCGCACGGTAGCTACCGAAGAAAATCGGCAGGATGGCCATAATAATGATGCTGCCATAAGCGATCGCCATTCCCTCGGGTGTCGACGGTACTCTCGCTGTAGTTGCATTTTGGTATTCCGTTATATTTTCGTTCGCCTGTGCCGTAATTTCGTTTACCGTGCTCGCCATCTTGGATACGTCGACACAGGACGAACACGACAATCGGATAAGAAAGCGAGGACAAGTTTTCGATGACGATTTAGCAGTGACAATGATAGTAACATAGAAGCGAAACTAGAGAGAAGGATGAGAGGCGCAACGACGGCGATTTTCTTGGGACGCTTTTGCTAGGCCGTACAGTAGCGCCACACATCCACTTTCAGGAATTGGAACTACGAGTCACATCCACTTTTCGATACTGTCGATGAATTTGGTTCATGTCCGTGCTACGTATGTATACATCAACTTTTCGATATTGGGTGCGTTCGGGGAGCTCGCTACCACGCTACCAACGCTAATGCTGGGTCTACAATGCGAGTCGCAAAATCGTGAGTCGCAAGAATTGACAAATCACAGTCGATTATTCTCCTCAAATTCGACTGTGATTGGTCAATTCTTGCGACTCACGACTTTGCGACTCGCATTGTAGACCCAGCATAAAGGTGCGATTTCACGATGACGCTCGACGCTGGATTCGAGCGTCAAATCTGGTCACGTGATTAGATTCAGCCAATCCAGTGGTTAGGTTATATTTCGCGTCCCTCTGAATCTATCACGTGACCAGATTTGACGCTCGAATCCAGCGTCGAGCGTCATCGTGAAATCGCACCTTAACGCTATTAAGGGTGCCGTCCCATGCAGGACGGAATTTCGGAAAACGGAATCTCGGAATCATTCTGATTGGTTAGCCCCATGGGGCACAGTACAAGCCCCATGGGGCTAACCAATCAGAATGATTCCGAGATTCCGTTTTCCGAAATTCCGTCCTGCATGGGACGGCACCCTTAAGCCGTGATCAGACTACGGATTGGGATTGAGATTGGATTGAAATTTAATCAATCAGAATAAAGAAAACTAACTTCAAGTTTAGTAAACTTTGATCTAATTGGTCAAATTTCAATCCAATCTCAATCTCAATCCGTAGTCTGATCACGGCTTTATACTCCGTTCATGGAGCCATGATAGCGCTAGCGAATGCGAGCTCCATGAACAGCAGTAGCGTACTAGCGTAGCGTTTCGTAGACCCCTGCGCCGCCAAATTTGAAAAGCTGAGTTAATAGATGCTGCTGTATCAATTACTTTTTTAATATTTTCGGGGCAGAAGTTGAGAGTAGTATGTGTGTAAATGAATACGATTCATTCGTAGTAAAACAACTTAAAGAAACTATTTTATGAAACTCATGTTTGCAAAGCACTTCTGGATCCGACTCTTCAAAGTGTTAGAGGTGTTGCTGAATATCTCGCAGACAAGCAGCAATCTCCTGAGGAATTTTTAATATATATGATCCACAAAATGGTTCCTCTGAATATTAGAAATGAGCAGGTTAGATTATTTTTATATTTTATTTATTAACATTAGGCGACGTTTTAGATTAGATCATATTTTAACAAATATTTTTAATATAGTAAAACTTATTGTCCAGTTGAGTGACATTGTTTTTATATAAAATGAGAAATATAATTAAATATATTTTTTAATAATATATCCATATTCGGTTCCATTTAATTATATGCTATATAAAATTAATTTATACTTTTAATACAATAAAAAAAATTAGTGTATATGAATTTTATCCATTAAGCTATATATAACTTTTATTACAGTTTTTATAAACTATATATCTAAGCAATACCTAGTCTAGGTAATTTACAGTATCTAGATTTACAAAATCTAGGCTTAATATTGTAATTAAGCCTAGTATATATAAGTCTTACATAGTTTATATTTGCAACAGCTTCTATATTAATCACTAAATATAAAATTATTATTTTTATGATATATATAAGTTAGATTCTCATGTTTAGTTTTACTTTTTCATAATAGGCATCTAATAAAGAAGCAGATTATCTTAATAAGTCGTGTGAGCTTCTTGGAGTTAAAAAATTACGATTGGAGTTGGCTGCGAAACATCCCACATAGCACATAATATTTCAGTAATATTGCAGCAATATTATTTTTCCATTGCAATATTACAATGAAATATAGCAAAAATATTGCAGTAATATTACTGCAATATCTCAGTAATATTAAAATGTCCGCGCAAATGAATATCAGTAATATTACTGATATTCATTTCAGTAATATTACGTAATATTACTGCAATATATCAGTAATATTACTATAATATTTGCGTAATATTTGTATAATATTGCTAGGAATTAAACCATTTTAATAATTTCCATTTTTCTCATAATGTCCACAATTTGCTACATTTAACATCTGATGTAAAACAATTTGGTGCTCTAGATGGTTTTAGCGCATTCCAATTTGAAAGTTATATTTGTGGTTTAAAGAAACTGGTCCGAAAAGGAGATAAACCACTTCAACAAATTGCTAAAAGATTAAATGAATTAAATTTTTGTATTAGCCGTTCCGAAATACATAATAAAAAATTTCTACAGAAAGACCACAAAGATGGTCCATTGGATCATGAACGAGATTATGAAGAACAATATAAAATATTGCATATAGATTCATTATATTTAAATTGTGACGATAACAAAAATAACTGCGTTTTATTGAAGGACAATACTATTATCTGCGTCCACAATATTGCTAAAAGTCAAAATAATAATCTGTATATTATAGGAAAAAAACTGATACCTGATACAAATTTGTTCACTACACCATGCGAATCACAACATTTTGGAATAGTCATAGCCAAACAAAATAGATGTATAGAATCATGGTTATGTCAAAATATAAAAGCAAAAGCTTATAAAATTCCGACCAAAGATAAATTTGTTATTTTGCCAATATTACATACTATTGTATCTTACCAAGAATAACATGTATATGTATATATATATATTAACTTTAATAATATTTTAATAAAATTTTAGTAAAATAATATTTTTTAAATAATATTTTTATTATATTTCAATAATATATTGCAGCAATATTACTGTAATATTTCAATATTATTTAAAAACGTGTAATATATCAGTAATATTTCTGAAATATTTCATTGTAATACGTAATATTTCCACTATATTGCAATATTACTGCAATATTTCTGCAATATTATGTGCTATGTGGGATACGAGCATTATTCCTCCTGAAGATCCTATTCTTGTCGAAATTAAAAAGTATTTACATATGTCAGAATCTATTATCGATGATCCTCTACAATGGTAGAATAAAATGAAGTTGTCACTGTCGAAATTGTACAAATTGGTATGCTGCATTTATGCCATACAGATTACAAGTTCAGCATCTGAACGCACGTTTTCTTCCGCAGGTTTGCTTATCACAACAAAACGTTCTTCGTTAAAACCATCAAAATCTAATAAAATATTATTTATTCACGATAATTTCAAATTAATAAAAGATATGTATTTAAAGTCAGTAAAATAAGTTTTACATTAAGTATAAGTTATATTATTCATATTATTTATACAACTTAATATGTGAAGAAATGTTTAATAAGTAAGAGAGAAAGATGTCTGATATCTGATGGTTATACAGTGAATTACATTTTATTTTTGTTAAGTATGATGGTCAGGAATAACATTTTGATTGTTATCCGGGTTATCATCGCGAGGCCGCTCTAGGAACGCGTCAGGGAGGTGAAAGTGAGTCACCCAGCAGAGTTTCGAGTCGATCCGACCGGCGGAACCCGAATTCGCGAACCGGAGGGCCGATCGCGAAGCCGCTCTAGGAACGCGTCAGGGAGGTGAAAGTGAGTATCCCAGCCGAGTTTCGAGTCGATTCGACCGGCGGAAGCGGAATAAGCGAACCGGAAGTCCGATCGCGAGGCCGCTCTAGGAACGCGTCAGGGAGGTGAAAGTGAGTCACCCAGCCGAGTTTCGAGTCGATCCGACCGGCGGAACCCAAATTCGCGAACCGGAAAGCCGATCGCAAAGCCGCGCTAGGAACGCGTCAGGGTGGTGAAAGTGAGTCACCCAGCCGAGTTTCGAGTCGATCCGACCGGCGGAACCCGAATCCGCGAACCGGAAGTCCGATCGCGAAACCGCGCTAGGAACGCGTCAGGGTGGTGAAAGTGAGTCACCCAGCCGAGTATCAAGACGATCCGACCGGCGGAACTTTAATCCGCGAACCGGAAGTCCGATCGCGAAGCCGCTCTAGGAACGCGTCAGGGTGGTGAAAGTGAGTCACCCAGCCGAGTTTCGAGTCTATCCGACCGGCGGAACCCGAATTCGCGAACCGGAGGGCCGATCTCGAAGCCGCGCTAGGAACGCGTCAGGGAGGTGAAAGTGAGACACCCAGCCGAGTTTCGAGTCGATCCGACCGGCGGAACCCGAATCCACGAACCGGAAGTCCGATCGCGAGGCCGCTCTAGGAACGCGTCAGGGTGGTGAAAGTGAGTCACCCAGCCGAGTTTCGAGTCGATCCGACCGGCGGAACCCGAATTCGCGAACCGGAGGGCCGATCGCGAAGCCGCTCTAGGAACGCGTCAGGGTGGTGAAAGTGAGTCACCCAGCCGAGTTTCGAGTCGATCCGACGGGCGGAACCCGAATTCGCAAACCGGAGGGCCGATCGCGAAGCCGCGCTAGGAACGCGTCAAGATGGTCAAAGTGAATCACCCAGCCGAGTATCAAGACGATCCGACCGGCGGAACCCGAATCCGCGAACCGGAAGTCCGATCGCGAAGCCGCTCTAGGAACGCGTCAGGGAGGTGAAAGTGAGTCACCCAGCCGAGTTTCGAGATGATCCGACCGGCGGAACCCGAATTCGCAAACCGTAGGGCCGATCGCGAAGCCGCGCTAGGAACGCGTCAGGATGGTCAAAGTGAATCACCCAGCCGAGTATCAAGACGATCCGACCGGCGGAACTCGAATCCGCGAACCGGAAGTCCGATCGCGAAGCCGCTCTAGGAACGTGTCAGGGAGGTGAAAGTGAGTAACCCAGCCGAGTTTCGAGTCGATCCGACCGGCGGAACCCGAATCCGCGAACCGGAGGGCCGATCGCGAAGCCGCTCTAGGAACGAGTCAGGGAGGTGAAAGTGAGCAACCCAGCCGAGTTTCGAGTCGATCCGACCGGCGGAACCCGAATCCGCGAACCGGAGGGCCGATCGCGAAGCCGCTCTAGGAACGAGTCAGGGAGGTGAAAGTGAGCAACTCAGCCGAGTTTCGAGTCGATCCGATCTGCGGAACCCGAATCCGCGAACCGAAAGTCCGATCGCGAAAGCCGCTCTAGGAACGAGTCAGGGAGGTGAAAGTGAGTAACCCAGCCGAGTTTCGAGTCGATCCGACCGGCGGAACCCGAATTCGCGAACCGGAAGGCCGATCGCGAAGCCGCGCTAGGAACGCGTCAGGGAGGTGAAAGTGAGTCACCCAGCCGAGTTTCGAGTCGATCCGACCGGCGGAACCCGAATTCGCGAACCGGAGGGCCGATCGCGAAGCCGCTCTAGGAACGCGTCAGGGAGGTGAAAGTGAGTCACCCAGCCGAGTTTCGAGTCGATCCGACCGGCGGAACCCGAATTCCGCGAACCGGAAGGGCCGATCGCGAAGCCGCGCTAGGAACGCGTCAGGGAGGTGAAAGTGAGACACCCAGCCGAGTTTCGAGTCGATCCGACCGGCGGAACCCGAATTCGCGAACCGGAAGGCCGATCGCGAAGCCGCGCTAGGAACGCGTCAGGGAGGTGAAAGTGAGTCACCCAGCCGAGTTTCGAGTCGATCCGACCGGCGGAACCCGAATTCGCGAACCGGAGGGCCGATCGCGAAGCCGCTCTAGGAACGCGTCAGGATGGTGAAAGTGAGTCACCCAGCCGAGTTTCGAGTCTATCCGACCGGCGGAACCCGAATTCGCGAACCGGAGGGCCGATCTCGAAGCCGCGCTAGGAACGCGTCAGGGAGGTGAAAGTGAGACACCCAGCCGAGTTTCGAGTCGATCCGACCGGCGGAACCCGAATCCACGAACCGGAAGTCCGATCGCGAAGCCGCGCTAGGAACGCGTCAGGGAGGTGAAAGTGAGTCACCCAGCCGAGTTTCGAGTCGATCCGACCGGCGGAACCCGAATTCGCGAACCGGAGGGCCGATTCCGAAGCCGCGCTAGGAACGCGTCAGGGAGGTCAAAGTGAGTCACCCAGCCGAGTTTCGAGTCGATCCGACCGGCAGGAACCCGAATTCGCGAACCGGAAGTCCGATCGCGAAGCCGCGCTAGGAACGCGTCAGGATGGTCAAAGTGAGTCACCCAGCCGAGTTTCGAGACGATCCGACCGACGGAACCCGAATTCGCGAACCGGAGGGCCGATCTCGAAGCCGCGCTAGGAACGCGTCAGGGAGGTGAAAGTGAGTCACCCAGCCGAGTTTCGAGTCGATCCGACCGGCGGAACCCGAATTCGCGAACCGGAGGGCCGATCGCGAAGCCGCGCTAGGAACGCGTCAGGGAGGTGAAAGTGAGTCACCCAGCCGAGTTTCGAGTCGATCCGACCGGCGGAACCCGAATTCGCGAACCGGAGGGCCGATCGCGAAGCCGCGCTAGGAACGCGTCAGGGAGGTGAAAGTGAGACACCCAGCCGAGTTTCGAGTCGATCCGACCGGCGGAACCCGAATTCGCGAACCGGAGGGCCGATCGCGAAGCCGCGCTAGGAACGCGTCAGGGAGGTGAAAGTGAGTCACCCAGCCGAGTTTCGAGTCGATCCGACCGGCGGAACCCGAATTCGCGAACCGGAGGGCCGATCGCGAAGCCGCTCTAGGAACGCGTCAGGGAGGTGAAAGTGAGTCACCCAGCCGAGTTTCGAGTCGATCCGACCGGCGGAACCCGAATTCGCGAACCGGAGGGCCGATCGCGAAGCCGCGCTAGGAACGCGTCAGGGAGGTGAAAGTGAGACACCCAGCCGAGTTTCGAGTCGATCCGACCGGCGGAACCCGAATTCGCGAACCGGAGGGCCGATCTCGAAGCCGCGCTAGGAACGCGTCAGGGAGGTCAAAGTGAGTCACCCAGCCGAGTTTCGAGTCGATCCGACCGGCGGAACCCGAATTCGCGAAACCGTAGGGCCGATCGCGAAAGCCGCGCTAGGAACGCGTCAGGGAGGTGAAAGTGAGTCACCCAGCCGAGTTTCGAGTCGATCCGACCGGCGGAACCCGAATTCGCGAACCGGAGGGCCGATCTCGAAGCCGCGCTAGGAACGCGTCAGGGAGGTGAAAGTGAGTCACCCAGCCGAGTTTCGAGTCGATCCGACCGGCGGAACCCGAATCCGCGAACCGGAAGTCCGATCGCGAAGCCGCGCTAGGAACGCGTCAGGGATGGTGAAAGTGAGTCACCCAGCCGAGTTTCGAGTCGATCCGACCGGCGGAACCCGAATTCGCGAACCGGAGGGCCGATCGCGAAGCCGCGCTAGGAACGCGTCAGGATGGTGAAAGTGAGTCACCCAGCCGAGTTTCGAGTCGATCCGACCGGCGGAACCCGAATTCGCGAACCGGAGGGCCGATCTCGAAGCCGCGCTAGGAACGCGTCAGGGAGGTGAAAGTGAGTCACCCAGCCGAGTTTCGAGTCGATCCGACCGGCGGAACCCGAATTCGCGAACCGGAGGGCCGATCGCGAAGCCGCGCTAGGAACGCGTCAGGGAGGTGAAAGTGAGTCACCCAGCCGAGTTTCGAGTCGATCCGACCGGCGGAACCCGAATTCGCGAACCGGAGGGCCGATCTCGAAGCCGCGCTAGGAACGCGTCAGGGAGGTGAAAGTGAGTCACCCAGCCGAGTTTCGAGTCGATCCGACCGGCGGAACCCGAATTCGCGAACCGGAGGGCCGATCGCGAAGCCGCGCTAGGAACGCGTCAGGGAGGTGAAAGTGAGTCACCCAGCCGAGTTTCGAGTCGATCCGACCGGCGGAACCCGAATTCGCGAACCGGAGGGCCGATCGCGAAGCCGCGCTAGGAACGCGTCAGGGAGGTGAAAGTGAGTCACCCAGCCGAGTTTCGAGTCGATCCGACCGGCGGAACCCGAATTCGCGAACCGGAGGGCCGATCGCGAAGCCGCGCTAGGAACGCGTCAGGGAGGTGAAAGTGAGTCACCCAGCCGAGTTTCGAGTCGATCCGACCGGCGGAACCCGAATTCGCGAACCGGAGGGCCGATCGCGAAGCCGCGCTAGGAACGCGTCAGGGATGGTGAAAGTGAGTCACCCAGCCGAGTTTCGAGTCGATCCGACCGGCGGAACCCGAATTCGCGAACCGGAGGGCCGATCGCGAAGCCGCGCTAGGAACGCGTCAGGGAGGTGAAAGTGAGTCACCCAGCCGAGTTTCGAGTCGATCCGACCGGCGGAACCCGAATCCGCGAACCGGAAGTCCGATCGCGAAGCCGCGCTAGGAACGCGTCAGGGAGGTGAAAGTGAGTCACCCAGCCGAGTTTCGAGTACGATCCGACCGGCGGAACCCGAATTCGCGAACCGGAGGGCCGATCGCGAAGCCGCGCTAGGAACGCGTCAGGGAGGTGAAAGTGAGTCACCCAGCCGAGTTTCGAGTCGATCCGACCGGCGGAACCCGAATTCGCGAACCGGAGGGCCGATCTCGAAGCCGCGCTAGGAACGCGTCAGGGAGGTGAAAGTGAGTCACCCAGCCGAGTTTCGAGTCGATCCGACCGGCGGAACCCGAATTCGCGAACCGGAAGGGCCGATCGCGAAGCCGCGCTAGGAACGCGTCAGGGAGGTGAAAGTGAGTCACCCAGCCGAGTTTCGAGTCGATCCGACCGGCGGAACCCGAATTCGCGAACCGGAGGGCCGATCGCGAAGCCGCGCTAGGAACGCGTCAGGATGGTGAAAGTGAGTCACCCAGCCGAGTTTCGAGTCGATCCGACCGGCGGAACCCGAATTCGCGAACCGGAGGGCCGATCTCGAAGCCGCGCTAGGAACGCGTCAGGGAGGTGAAAGTGAGACACCCAGCCGAGTTTCGAGTCGATCCGACCGGCGGAACCCGAATTCGCGAACCGGAAGTCCGATCGCGAAGCCGCGCTAGGAACGCGTCAGGGAGGTGAAAGTGAGTCACCCAGCCGAGTTTCGAGACGATCCGACCGGCGGAACCCGAATTCGCGAACCGGAGGGCCGATCTCGAAGCCGCGCTAGGAACGCGTCAGGGAGGTGAAAGTGAGTCACCCAGCCGAGTTTCGAGTCGATCCGACCGGCGGAACCCGAATTCGCGAACCGGAAGGGCCGATCGCGAAGCCGCGCTAGGAACGCGTCAGGGAGGTGAAAGTGAGTCACCCAGCCGAGTTTCGAGTCGATCCGACCGGCGGAACCCGAATTCGCGAACCGGAGGGCCGATCGCGAAGCCGCGCTAGGAACGCGTCAGGGAGGTGAAAGTGAGTCACCCAGCCGAGTTTCGAGTCGATCCGACCGGCGGAACCCGAATTCGCGAACCGGAGGGCCGATCGCGAAGCCGCGCTAGGAACGCGTCAGGGAGGTGAAAGTGAGTCACCCAGCCGAGTTTCGAGTCGATCCGACCGGCGGAACCCGAATTCGCGAACCGGAGGGCCGATCGCGAAGCCGCGCTAGGAACGCGTCAGGGAGGTGAAAGTGAGTCACCCAGCCGAGTTTCGAGTCGATCCGACCGGCGGAACCCGAATTCGCGAACCGGAGGGCCGATCGCGAAGCCGCGCTAGGAACGCGTCAGGGAGGTGAAAGTGAGTCACCCAGCCGAGTTTCGAGTCGATCCGACCGGCGGAACCCGAATTCGCGAACCGGAGGGCCGATCTCGAAGCCGCGCTAGGAACGCGTCAGGGAGGTGAAAGTGAGTCACCCAGCCGAGTTTCGAGTCGATCCGACCGGCGGAACCCGAATTCGCGAACCGGAAGGCCGATCGCGAAGCCGCGCTAGGAACGCGTCAGGATGGTCAAAGTGAGTCACCCAGCCGAGTTTCGAGACGATCCGACCGGCGGAACCCGAATTCGCGAACCGGAGGGCCGATCTCGAAGCCGCGCTAGGAACGCGTCAGGGAGGTGAAAGTGAGTCACCCAGCCGAGTTTCGAGTCGATCCGACCGGCGGAACCCGAATTCGCGAACCGGAGGGCCGATCGCGAAGCCGCGCTAGGAACGCGTCAGGGAGGTGAAAGTGAGTCACCCAGCCGAGTTTCGAGTCGATCCGACCGGCAGAACCCGAATTCGCGAACCGGAAGGGCCGATCGCGAAGCCGCGCTAGGAACGCGTCAGGATGGTCAAAGTGAGTCACCCAGCCGAGTTTCGAGACGATCCGACCGACGGAACCCGAATTCGCGAACCGGAGGGCCGATTCGCGAAGCCGCGCTAGGAACGCGTCAGGGAGGTGAAAGTGAGTCACCCAGCCGAGTTTCGAGTCGATCCGACCGGCGGAACCCGAATTCGCGAACCGGAGGGCCGATCGCGAAGCCGCGCTAGGAACGCGTCAGGGAGGTGAAAGTGAGTCACCCAGCCGAGTTTCGAGTCGATCCGACCGGCGGAACCCGAATTCGCGAACCGGAGGGCCGATCGCGAAGCCGCGCTAGGAACGCGTCAGGGAGGTGAAAGTGAGTCACCCAGCCGAGTTTCGAGTCGATCCGACCGGCGGAACCCGAATTCGCGAACCGGAGGGCCGATCGCGAAGCCGCGCTAGGAACGCGTCAGGGAGGTGAAAGTGAGTCACCCAGCCGAGTTTCGAGTCGATCCGACCGGCGGAACCCGAATTCGCGAACCGGAGGGCCGATCGCGAAGCCGCGCTAGGAACGCGTCAGGGAGGTGAAAGTGAGTCACCCAGCCGAGTTCGAGTCGATCCGACCGGCGGAACCCGAATTCGCGAACCGGAGGGCCGATCTCGAAGCCGCGCTAGGAACGCGTCAGGGAGGTGAAAGTGAGTCACCCAGCCGAGTTTCGAGTCGATCCGACCGGCGGAACCCGAATTCGCGAACCGGAAGTGCCGATCGCGAAGCCGCGCTAGGAACGCGTCAGGGAGGTGAAAGTGAGTCACCCAGCCGAGTTTCGAGTACGATCCGACCGGCGGAACCCGAATTCGCGAACCGGAGGGCCGATCTCGAAGCCGCGCTAGGAACGCGTCAGGGAGGTGAAAGTGAGTCACCCAGCCGAGTTTCGAGTCGATCCGACCGGCGGAACCCGAATTCGCGAACCGGAGGGCCGATCGCGAAGCCGCGCTAGGAACGCGTCAGGGAGGTGAAAGTGAGTCACCCAGCCGAGTTTCGAGTCGATCCGACCGGCGGAACCCGAATTCGCGAACCGGAGGCCGATCTCGAAGCCGCGCTAGGAACGCGTCAGGGAGGTGAAAGTGAGTCACCCAGCCGAGTTTCGAGTCGATCCGACCGGCGGAACCCGAATTCGCGAACCGGAAGTCCGATCGCGAAGCCGCGCTAGGAACGCGTCAGGGAGGTGAAAGTGAGTCACCCAGCCGAGTTTCGAGACGATCCGACCGGCGGAACCCGAATTCGCGAACCGGAGGGCCGATCTCGAAGCCGCGCTAGGAACGCGTCAGGGAGGTGAAAGTGAGTACACCCAGCCGAGTTTCGAGGTCGATCCGACCGGCGGAACCCGAATTCGCGAACCGGAGGCCGATCGCGAAGCCGCGCTAGGAACGCGTCAGGGAGGTGAAAGTGAGTCACCCAGCCGAGTTTCGAGTCGATCCGACCGGCGGAACCCGAATTCGCGAACCGGAAGTCCGATCGCGAAGCCGCGCTAGGAACGCGTCAGGATGGTCAAAGTGAGTCACCCAGCCGAGTTCGAGACGATCCGACCGGCGGAACCCGAATTCGCGAACCGGAGGGCCGATCTGCGAAGCCGCGCTAGGAACGCGTCAGGGAGGTGAAAGTGAGTCACCCAGCCGAGTTTCGAGTCGATCCGACCGGCGGAACCCGAATTCGCGAACCGGAAGGGCCGATCGCGAAGCCGCGCTAGGAACGCGTCAGGGAGGTGAAAGTGAGTCACCCAGCCGAGTTTCGAGTCGATCCGACCGGCGGAACCCGAATTCGCGAACCGGAAGGTCCGATCGCGAAGCCGCGCTAGGAACGCGTCAGGGAGGTGCAAAGTGAGTCACCCAGCCGAGTTTCGAGTCGATCCGACCGGCGGAACCCGAATTCGCGAACCGGAGGGCCGATCGCGAAGCCGCGCTAGGAACGCGTCAGGGAGGTGAAAGTGAGTCACCCAGCCGAGTTTCGAGTCGATCCGACCGGCGGAACCCGAATTCGCGAACCGGAGGGCCGATCGCGAAGCCGCGCTAGGAACGCGTCAGGGATGGTGAAAGTGAGTCACCCAGCCGAGTTTCGAGTCGATCCGACCGGCGGAACCCGAATTCGCGAACCGGAGGGCCGATCGCGAAGCCGCGCTAGGAACGCGTCAGGGAGGTGAAAGTGAGTCACCCAGCCGAGTTTCGAGTCGATCCGACCGGCGGAACCCGAATTCGCGAACCGGAGGGCCGATCTCGAAGCCGCGCTAGGAACGCGTCAGGGAGGTGAAAGTGAGTCACCCAGCCGAGTTTCGAGTCGATCCGACCGGCGGAACCCGAATTCGCGAACCGGAGGGCCGATCGCGAAGCCGCGCTAGGAACGCGTCAGGGAGGTGAAAGTGAGTCACCCAGCCGAGTTTCGAGTCGATCCGACCGGCGGAACCCGAATTCGCGAACCGGAGGGCCGATCTCGAAGCCGCGCTAGGAACGCGTCAGGGAGGTGAAAGTGAGTCACCCAGCCGAGTTTCGAGTCGATCCGACCGGCGGAACCCGAATTCGCGAACCGGAGGGCCGATCGCGAAGCCGCGCTAGGAACGCGTCAGGGAGGTGAAAGTGAGTCACCCAGCCGAGTTTCGAGTCGATCCGACCGGCGAACCCGAATTCGCGAACCGGAGGGCCGATCGCGAAGCCGCGCTAGGAACGCGTCAGGGATGGTCAAAGTGAGTCACCCAGCCGAGTTTCGAGTCGATCCGACCGGCGGAACCCGAATTCGCGAACCGGAGGGCCGATCGCGAAGCCGCGCTAGGAAACGCGTCAGGGAGGTGAAAGTGAGTCACCCAGCCGAGTTTCGAGTCGATCCGACCGGCGGAACCCGAATTCGCGAACCGGAGGGCCGATCTCGAAGCCGCGCTAGGAACGCGTCAGGGAGGTGAAAGTGAGTCACCCAGCCGAGTTTCGAGTCGATCCGACCGGCGGAACCCGAATTCGCGAACCGGAGGGCCGATCGCGAAGCCGCGCTAGGAACGCGTCAGGGAGGTGAAAGTGAGTCACCCAGCCGAGTTTCGAGTCGATCCGACCGGCGGAACCCGAATTCGCGAACCGGAGGGCCGATCTCGAAGCCGCGCTAGGAACGCGTCAGGGATGGTGAAAGTGAGTACACCCAGCCGAGTTTCGAGTCGATCCGACCGGCGGAACCCGAATTCGCGAACCGGAGGGCCGATCGCGAAGCCGCGCTAGGAACGCGTCAGGGAGGTGAAAGTGAGTCACCCAGCCGAGTTTCGAGTCGATCCGACCGGCGGAACCCGAATTCGCGAACCGGAGGGCCGATCTCGAAGCCGCGCTAGGAACGCGTCAGGGAGGTGAAAGTGAGTCACCCAGCCGAGTTTCGAGTCGATCCGACCGGCGGAACCCGAATTCGCGAACCGGAGGGCCGATCTCGAAGCCGCGCTAGGAACGCGTCAGGGAGGTCGAAAGTGAGTCACCCAGCCGAGTTTCGAGTCGATCCGACCGGCGGAACCCGAATTCGCGAACCGGAAGGCCGATCGCGAAGCCGCGCTAGGAACGCGTCAGGGATGGTGAAAGTGAGTCACCCAGCCGAGTTTCGAGTCGATCCGACCGGCGGAACCCGAATTCGCGAACCGGAGGGCCGATCGCGAAGCCGCGCTAGGAACGCGTCAGGGAGGTGAAAGTGAGTCACCCAGCCGAGTTTCGAGTCGATCCGACCGGCGGAACCCGAATTCGCGAACCGGAGGGCCGATCGCGAAGCCGCGCTAGGAACGCGTCAGGGAGGTGAAAGTGAGTCACCCAGCCGAGTTTCGAGTCGATCCGACCGGCGGAACCCGAATTCGCGAACCGGAGGGCCGATCGCGAAGCCGCGCTAGGAACGCGTCAGGGAGGTGAAAGTGAGTCACCCAGCCGAGTTTCGAGTCGATCCGACCGGCGGAACCCGAATTCGCGAACCGGAGGGCCGATCGCGAAGCCGCGCTAGGAACGCGTCAGGGAGGTGAAAGTGAGTCACCCAGCCGAGTTTCGAGTCGATCCGACCGGCGGAACCCGAATTCGCGAACCGGAGGGCCGATCGCGAAGCCGCGCTAGGAACGCGTCAGGAGGTGAAAGTGAGTCACCCAGCCGAGTTTCGAGTCGATCCGACCGGCGGAACCCGAATTCGCGAACCGGAAGGGCCGATCGCGAAGCCGCGCTAGGAACGCGTCAGGGAGGTGAAAGTGAGTCACCCAGCCGAGTTTCGAGTCGATCCGACCGGCGGAACCCGAATTCGCGAACCGGAAGGTCCGATCGCGAAGCCGCGCTAGGAACGCGTCAGGGAGGTGAAAGTGAGTCACCCAGCCGAGTTTCGAGTCGATCCGACCGGCGGAACCCGAATTCGCGAACCGGAGGGCCGATCGCGAAGCCGCGCTAGGAACGCGTCAGGGAGGTGAAAGTGAGTCACCCAGCCGAGTTTCGAGTCGATCCGACCGGCGGAACCCGAATTCGCGAACCGGAGGGCCGATCGCGAAGCCGCGCTAGGAACGCGTCAGGGAGGTGAAAGTGAGTCACCCAGCCGAGTTTCGAGTCGATCCGACCGGCGGAACCCGAATTCGCGAACCGGAAGGCCGATCGCGAAGCCGCGCTAGGAACGCGTCAGGGAGGTGAAAGTGAGTCACCCAGCCGAGTTTCGAGTCGATCCGACCGGCGGAACCCGAATTCGCGAACCGGAAGGGCCGATCGCGAAGCCGCGCTAGGAACGCGTCAGGGAGGTGAAAGTGAGTCACCCAGCCGAGTTTCGAGTCGATCCGACCGGCGGAACCCGAATTCGCGAACCGGAGGGCCGATCGCGAAGCCGCGCTAGGAACGCGTCAGGGAGGTGAAAGTGAGTCACCCAGCCGAGTTTCGAGTCGATCCGACCGGCGGAACCCGAATTCGCGAACCGGAGGGCCGATCGCGAAGCCGCGCTAGGAACGCGTCAGGGAGGTGAAAGTGAGTCACCCAGCCGAGTTTCGAGTCGATCCGACCGGCGGAACCCGAATTCGCGAACCGGAGGGCCGATCGCGAAGCCGCGCTAGGAACGCGTCAGGGAGGTGAAAGTGAGACACCCAGCCGAGTTTCGGGTCGATCCGACCGGCGGAACCCGAATTCGCGAACCGGAGGGCCGATCTCGAAGCCGCGCTAGGAACGCGTCAGGGAGGTCAAAGTGAGTCACCCAGCCGAGTTTCGAGTCGATCCGACCGGCGGAACCCGAATTCGCGAACCGTAGGGCCGATCGCGAAGCCGCGCTAGGAACGCGTCAGGGATGGTGAAAGTGAGTCACTCAGCCGAGTTTCGAGTCGATCCGACCGGCGGAACCCGAATTCGCGAACCGGAGGGCCGATCGCGAAGCCGCTCTAGGAACGCGTCAGGATGGTGAAAGTGAGTCACCCAGCCGAGTTTCGAGTCGATCCGACCGGCGGAACCCGAATTCGCGAACCGGAGGGCCGATCTCGAAGCCGCGCTAGGAACGCGTCAGGGAGGTGAAAGTGAGACACCCAGCCGAGTTTCGAGTCGATCCGACCGGCGGAACCCGAATCCACGAACCGGAAGTCCGATCGCGAAGCCGCGCTAGGAACGTGTCAGGGAGGTGAAAGGGAGTCACCCAGCCGAGTTTCGAGACGATCCGACCGGCGGAACCCGAATTCGCGAACCGGAGGGCCGATCTCGAAGCCGCGCTAGGAACGCGTCAGGGAGGTGAAAGTGAGTCACCCAGCCGAGTTTCGAGTCGATCCGACCGGCGGAACCCGAATTCGCGAACCGGAGGGCCGATTCCGAAGCCGCGCTAGGAACGCGTCAGGGAGGTCAAAGTGAGTCACCCAGCCGAGTTTCGAGTCGATCCGACCGGCAGAACCCGAATTCGCGAACCGGAAGTCCGATCGCGAAGCCGCGCTAGGAACGCGTCAGGATGGTCAAAGTGAGTCACCCAGCCGAGTTTCGAGACGATCCGACCGACGGAACCCGAATTCGCGAACCGGAGGGCCGATTGCAAAGCCGCGCTAGGAACGCGTCAGGGAGGTGAAAGTGAGACACCCAGCCGAGTTTCGGGTCGATCCGACCGGCGGAACCCGAATTCGCGAACCGGAGGGCCGATCTCGAAGCCGCGCTAGGAACGCGTCAGGGAGGTCAAAGTGAGTCA